>NW_024419834.1:0-5977 GCF_014898765.1 Herpailurus yagouaroundi
GGGCAATGGGGATGGCTCTTGCAAAGGCACTGGGGTGGAAGCAGCAAGAGCCAGGGAGGGAGAGGCAAGAGTCCAAGTCTGTGAGACCTACTACAGACTACGGGGCCGGGCTGACTGGGGACTCAGAGGCCATTGTGAAGACGGAGGTGAGGAACCATTGCAGGGTACTGAGCAGGGCCTCCACACGATGTGACTCAAGGCTCTAGAAAAATCACTCCAGGGGCACCCGGGTGGCTCAGTCAGTTGAGCGTCCCACTCTCGGTTTCGGCTCAGGTCACGATCTCACAGTTCGTGAGTTCGAGCCCCACGATGGGCTCTGTGCTGACAGCACAGAACCTGCTTGGGATGCTCTCTCTCTCCCTCTCTCTCTCTGCCCCTGCCCTGCCGGCACCCTGTCTCCCTCAAAATAAACAAATTTAAAAAAGAAGTCACTCTGGCTGCGGCGTCAGGAGTGACCGAGGGGCAAGGGTAGAGGCACAGAGACCCAGCTAGCGGCTACTTACAATCGATGCGAAGAAGGGACGGTGGTGGCTCAAAGTGACATCAGTGGAGGCGGCAAAAGAAGCTGGATTCTGGATTTTTTTTAAGTTTATTCTTTTTATTTTGAGAAAGAGAGAGTGGGGGAGGGGAGCGGAGGGAGAATCCACACTTGCCAGCCCAGAGCCTTACGCGGGGCTTGATCCCACAAACCCTGAGATCATGACCTGAGCCGAAACCAAGGGTTAGACGCTCAACCAACTGAGCCACCCAGGCGCCCAGGGATATTTTCGAAGGTCGAGTTACTGGAACTTCTTACGTGAAAGAACGAAGAAGGTGAAAGAAAAGAGGGGACACAGAGAGTAGCCTCCCCAAGGGAGGGATGGGAAGCTTGGTAACCAGATGGTTCTCCCTGGATTTAGGCAATAAGAATGAAGGGGTATCTTGTCTGTAGAGAATTTTAAAATCATAATAAAATGGAGATGTTAATCTGCTGTGTAGTATCCTCATGCAACGCCAATTCTAAACATTGTCTAAAAAGTCATAAAGTACTCCCTCCCCACTGTGGCAGGCCACTGCCCGTGGCCATCTCACCCCCCTACGGCCAACCTTGGCACGTCACTTAGATAACTTGAGGATTTGGAAGCCCGAGTAATAGACAGTTGTCCTCTATTTGGTTGGGGAAGGCTACGGAATGAGGAAGTGGGGAGGGGAGAGATTTGGGGTTCACTTTTGAACACTTGATTTTATTATTTTTTAACGTTTCTTGATTTTGGAGAGGGGGGAGGGGCGGAGAGAGAGGGAGACAGGGCATCCCAAGTGGGTTCCCAAGCGGGCTCTGTGCTGACAGCAGAGTCCGATGCGGGGCCAGAAGTCACGAACCATGAGATCGTGACCTGAGATGAAGTTGGACGCTTAACTGACTGAGCCACCCAGGCGCTCCAAGTTTTAAACATTTAAAATTGTTCTTAGTGCTTATTCATTTTTGAGAGAGAGACAGAGACAGAGACAGAGCACAAGCGGGGGAGGGGCAGAGCAAGAGGGAGACACAGAAAACGAAGCAGGCTCCAGGCTCTGAGCTGTCAGCACAGAGCCCAAGGCGGGGCTCGAACCCATGGACCGTGAGATCGTGACGTGAGTGGAAGTCGGACGCTTAACCGACCGAGCCACCCAGGTGCCCCCAAGTTTTAAACATTTTAAATCTAGGCGCCTAGGTGGCTCAGTTGGTTAAGCGTCTGACCGGCTCAGGTCATGATCTCGCGGTCCATGAGTTCGAGCCCCGCGTCGGGCTCTGTGCTGACAGCTCAGAGCCTGGAGCCTGCTTCGGATTCTGTGTCTCCCTGTCTCTCTGACCCTCCCCTGTTCATGCTCTGTCTCTCTATCTCAAAAATAAATAAACCTTAAAAAAAAAATTTTTTTTTTATATTTTTAAATCTGAGACAGCTATTCAACATTCAAGCAGATCTGAGCAGTGTTGGTATGTAGGCAGATAAGTAAGTCTGGGGTTCAGGAAAGGGGTCTGGGCTAGAAATACATGCTTGGAACTTGCTGGCACACAACCGGTAATCAAATCATGAGGCTGGATGAGATGGGGGGGGTGACAAGAGGTGGAGAAGGGAATCAGCTCAACCTTGGGGCCCTGGGGCACTCCTACACCGAGGTCTGGGAGAAGGACAGGAGTCCACCGAGAAACAGAGGAGGACTGGAGGTGAATGATTTGGTGTCCTGGAACCAGAAAAGAAAGTATGTTGAGGAGTGAAAGAGAATTAACCACTGAACTTAACAAAGTGGAAGTGGCTGGTGATCTTGGCCAGGGCAGTTTCGATGGAATGCTGGAGGAAAAACCAGACTGGAGAAAAAGGTTAAAGGGGAATGAGGAGAGAGATTGGAGACAGTGAGTAGGTTGACTCTTTGGAGGAGACTGGCTTTGAAGAAGTTTGTTCTTTTTTTTTTTTTTTAAGGTTTTTGTTTTGTTTTGTTTTGTTTTGTTTTGTTTTGTTTTGTTTTGAGAGAGAGCAGGGGAGGCACAGAGAGAGAGGGAGAAAGAGAAAGAATCCCAAGCAGGCTCTGCCCTGACAGTGGAGAGCCTGATGCGGGGCTTGAACCCACGAACTGAACCGTGAGATCATGACCTGAGCCAAAATCAAGAGTCAGGTGATGAACCGACCGAGCCACCCAGGTGCCCCTCAAAGAAGCTGTGACCGGTGGGGGGGGGGGGGGGGCCAGGGGTAGAATGAGGAGGAGTTTCTTTTTAAGATGGGAGAAATAATAGAATGTCTGTAAACTGGTGGCAATGAGCCAGCAGAGAGCAAAAGTTGATGACATTGGGGAGAGGGGAAGATCGCTGTCGTTGAGTCTCGTGGCTCAGAGGAGAGACTGGCTTTAGAGAGGAGTGAAGGCCGTTCATCTACAATGGCTAGAGGGAAGACATGTTCGTGGGTGCAGACTCTGAAATTCCCATTGTTTGCTAGACCATTTCTTTAACCAATTCTCCCCTCGGAAGTCAAAACACATGGGCCAGGGGCGCCTCGGTGGCCCAGTTGGTTAAGCGTCTGGCTTCGGCTCTGGTCATGATCTCACGGTCCGTGGGTTCGAGCCCCGCGTCGGGCTCTGGGCTGACGGCTCGGAGCCTGGAGCCTGCTTCCGGTTCTGTGTCTCCCTCGCTCTCTGCCCCTCCCCCGCTCATAAGGGGCCTACCCGAGAAGAAAGCTTAGCCCAGAGGAAAACAAAGCCAAGAGACGCTGACCTGATGACACTGAGGCCACGGGTCCAGCCACATCCAAAAGCCAGTCCTCTCTCCTGAGTGGAAAAAGCTCTCTTTTTTGCTTTGCTTTTGCTGAAGTCAGTTACTTTTGGGTTTCTATTATTTACAACTGACAAAATCTTGGAAGACAGAGCCTGTACGTTTTATGCTGCTGCGATCCACGTTCTTAGCCCTGGATTCTCTTTTCTGTATCAGTCTTTCCTTCACTGATTCCATCCACGCAGTGCAGCTACGATGATTATGTCCAGTAGGCTCAACGTGAGAGTTTAGCACAGGCTTTTCTGATAGCCACCCCGTGTCTATTAGACTCTTCTGCACGGATAGCCCACAAACACCGAAAACCCAACTTGTTGGGCCTTTCGCCCATCGTCTAACTCCCCCTCTCCAACCTGCTGTTCACCCCCATGTCTGTAAGTGACATCACTCCTCACCCAGGTGGCCCCCCAAATGATACTCGAGTTCTTTGTTTCATCCGAGCAGCCGCGACACCTCAGGTCGATGCGCCTCCATTTCCCACACGGTTTCCTCCAACCCGCCGCTGAGTGTGTGACAAGCATTAAATCCCGAGCAGGCTCTGCGATGCCTTCATGTGAGATAATTCACGTAAAGGATTTAGAACAGGGCCTGACACATGGTAAGTCTACCTGTCTGGGTCCTCCATTCGGCGCGGAGGCCAGGGACTATGACTGGTCAATCTTCAAACCTCCAGAGACTAGCAAGAAGCCTGATATGCTTAGTGAATGAATGAATGAATGAATGAATGAAGTGAGCGTTGCATCTCAGCTAGTCAAAGCACGAGAAAGCCTGAGTAAGGACCAGGTTGCTGATAAGGCTCAGTTCTTCAGGTCAGAAAAAAAAAGAGGAGCGAGGCCACTCAGTAGGATAACTGGGGTAACCGTCACGAGGAGTCATTTCAGGCTATCTCTGTAGCCCTCCTCTTATCTCCTCTTCCATCCTGTCCTGGCAGTGACTGTCATGGGGTTAGGATCAAATAATGCCCCTCATCTGAGATGAATGGTCCTTCCCAGGGCATTAATCACCATTCTCATTGATCACTCACATAGCAGAGCCTCTGGGTATTGTTGTTAAGGTTGTACACTGCACAACACCACCATATCTAAGGGAGTGCCGTTACAGTGGTAGAGAGTTTTGCTATTTAGAATTTTAAAAAACATTCCATCATAGGGGCGCCTGGCTGGCTTAGTTGGTAGAGCATGTGACTCCTGATCTCAGGGCCATAAGTTTGAGCCCTGTGTTGAGTATAGAGATTACTTAATCTTTTTTTTTTTTTAATGATTATTTATTTTGAGAGAGACAGACGGAGCTTGAGCAGGGAAGGGGCAGAGAGAGACGGAGAGAGAGAATCCCAAGCAGGCTCTGCAATGCCAGCACAGAGCCCATCGTGGGGCTCGAACCCATGAACCATGAGATCATGATCTGAGCGGAAATCAAAAGGCAGACGCTCAACTGACTGAGCCACCCAGGTGCCCCTTAAAATAATTTTATTTCATTATAATTTTTTTGACTCCAAAGATGAGTGATCTGTATACGTAATGCAACAATATTCAAGCATACACTGAGGTGTCTTGTTGTAAACCACGTCATCAGATATCACTCCGTTTTGACAATAATCAAAAAATTTTGTGGCTCAGAAAAGAAAAACAAAACGAAAACCTTGTGGCTCTGATGTCATCTAATAAAAACAAGAGGCCCTCCGCCCCTCCGCTCGTTGGAAAATCCACATGTAACTAACTGTTGATTCTCCAAAAACTTAACTACGAATACCGAATACCGTTGACCAGAAGCCTTACCGATGGCACAAACTGTTAATGATGTGCATTACATATTGTATGTTAATAACCTGCTATTTGTATTCCATTCCTGCCCATCCACCACCTGTCAATCCTGCCTGTCCTCCGGGCCCCTTTCCAACCCCCCCAGCATCTCCCCAGGGAGATTCAGCTCTCCCCCACCTCATCCTGTGCACGACAGGGGTATCTAGGACCCCAACCCCTAGGCCCCTACCCCCCTCCCTACCCACCACCTGCTCCTGGCATGCCTCCTGTGAATCCCTTGGCACCCTCCCTCACCCCCCAATCTGAGCCTGACTCTGCCATTCATCCCTGAATGGCTAGGGAAAATGGGAAAAGAGTTACCGTGGGCCAGCAAAGACCGACTTCTCACTACTTGGATACAACTTTTCGCTGCTGAGTTGGTGGGAGAATCATTTTGGGGGGATGGTGAGACCTTTGAGCTAAATGCCGAAGATAAGCTCAAGATCTGTCAAAGGTGATGTTTTTAAACTTTCTTTTGCAATACTGTGGCTGGGAGGTGTTGTGGAAACTTAAAAAGAAACTGTACCTTTTTTTTTTTTTTTTTTTTTTTTTTTTGTAACAGGGGCTGGCACACTTTGGTGATTTAATGGCAAATACATTTCCCAGCAGGCCTTTATTGATTGCACTAACTGAAGGTTGCTAGGAAGTGGAGTTCATTTGGTTGATGAGCTCTGTCTGCCGTTTTGTTACCTAATCTTACTCCTTAGCTCAGCAGGCTGCTCAGTTCTTTCTCATTCTCCAACTCTCAGTCCAAATAACACTGTTTTTCCTGGGACGGGGGGGACATGTGGCTCGAACTCATGACCCTGAGATCAAGAGTTGCATGCTCTACCAACTGAGCCAGGCAGGTGCACCATAAAAATTCTTTTTAATTAAAAAAAAAAAAAAAAAAAAAAAAAAA
>NW_024419834.1:6077-6824 GCF_014898765.1 Herpailurus yagouaroundi
ATATATATATATATATATATATATATATATATATCTAGTTGCTTACAATGATCTAAGCACCCTCTTACACATTTAGGTTCCAGTGGCCAAACTTAATGACTCCTCTAGATGACTGGATTTCTGGAAAAATGAGAAGGATTGCCAGAACACAAGGAGGTACCAGTTTTAGCAAAATGTAGCTCTCACACAACTCACAGGTTGTGAGTTTACCTTGGACTTCAACACCCCATCACGGATGGAATTTGAGAAAAACTGGAAGAGAGAGCAAAACAAAAGCAAACAAAACCCTCAAAGAATCCATTAACCCAGGGGTGCCTGGGGTGGCTCAGTTGGTTAAGCGTCCAACTTCGGCTCCAGTCACGATCTCACAGTTTGTGAGTTCGAGCCCTGCGTCGGGCTCTGAGCTGTCAGCACAGAGCCTGGCGCCTGATTCACATTCTGTGTCTCCCTCTCTCTTTGCCCCTCCCCCACTCACGCTCTGTCTCTCTCTCTCAAAAAGAAATAAACATTAAAAAATTTAAACAGGGAACTCTAGTTGTGATGATATATCTCAGGTGAGAAATGTTAAGTTTCCAGATAACATCATAGGTAGAAAGTTTTAGAAACTTAATACACACAGTTCTAGGGCACCTGGCTGGCTCAGTCAGGAGAGCACGTGACTCTTGTTCTTGGGGTTGTGAGTTTGAGCCCCGACTTGGATGTAGAGATTACTTAAAAATACTTAAAAAAAAAAAAAAAAAAAAAGGG
>NW_024419835.1:0-4882 GCF_014898765.1 Herpailurus yagouaroundi
CTACACCTGCCTAAATAACCCAGAAAACCACCAGAGGATTAGCAGAACAGAGTCGCCGGAGCCAAGCGCAGATGAGAGGCCCACGGAAGAGGGTAGGAAGGGCGGCGAGGCGGTGCGCGCTCCACGGACTGGCGGGAGGGAGCCGGGGCGGAGGGGCGGCTCGCCGGCCAAGCAGAGCCCCCGAGTCTGGCTTGCAAAAAGCGGAGGGGCCTGACGGACTGTGTTCCGACAGCAAGCGCGACTTAGCGGCTGGGAGGTCATAAGTTAACAGCTCTGCTCAGAAAGCGGGAAGGCTGGAGGACAAAGGGAAGGAAAGCTGCTGAGCCCCCGGACCACAGAGCTCAGTTTGGTGGGGAACAAAGGCGCTCGCCAGCGCCATCTCCCCCGCCCGTCCCCCAGCCAAAACCCCAAAGAGAACCAGTTCCTGCCAGGGACCTTGCTCGCTCCGCGCAAACACCCAACTCTGCGCTTCTGTGGAGCCAAACCTCCGGCAGCGGATCAGACTCCCTCCTGCTACCACAGGGCCCCTCCTGAAGTGGATCACCTAAGGAGAAGCAAGCTAAGCCTGCCCCTCCTGCCCCTGTGCACCTTGCCTACCCACCCCAGCTAAGACGCCAGATCCCCAGCATCACAAGCCTGGCAGTGTGCAAGTAGCCCAGACAGGCCACCCCACCCCACAGTGAATCCCGCCCCTAGGAGAGGGGAAGAGAAGGCACGCACCAGTCTGACTGTGGCCCCAGCGGTGGGCTGGGGGCAGACATCAGGTCTGACTGCGGCTCCGCCCACCAACTCCAGTTATACACCACAGCACAGGGGAAGTGCCCTGCAGGTCCTCACCACGCCAGGGACTATCCAAAATGACCAAGCGGAAGAATTCCCCTCAGAAGAATCTCCAGGAAATAACAACAGCTAATGAGCTGATCAAAAAGGATTTAAATAATATAACAGAAAGTGAATTTAGAATAATAGTCATAAAATTAATCGCTGGGCTTGAAAACAGTATAGAGGACAGCAGAGAATCTCTTGCTACAGAGATCAAGGGACTAAGGAACAGTCACGAGGAGCTGAAAAACGCTTTAAACGAAATGCATAACAAAATGGAAACCACCACGGCTCGGATTGAAGAGGCAGAGGAGAGAATAGGCGAACTAGAAGATAAAGTTATGGAAAAAGAGGAAGCTGAGAAAAAGAGAGATAAAAAAATCCAGGAGTATGACGGGAAAATTAGACAACTAAGTGATACACTAAAAAGAAATAATATACGCATAATTGGTATCCCAGAGGAGGAAGAGAGAGGGAAAGGTGCTGAAGGGGTACTTGAAGAAATAATAGCTGAGAACTTCCCTGAAGTGGGGAAGGAAAAAGGCATTGAAATCCAAGAGGCACAGAGAACTCCCTTCAGACGGAACTTGAATCGATCTTCTGCACGACATATCATAGTGAAACTGGCAAAATACAAGGATAAAGAGAAAATTCTGAAAGCAGCAAGGGGTAAACGTGCCCTCACATATATAGGGAGACCTATAAGGCTCGTGACTGATCTCTTTTGAAACTTGGCAGGCCAGAAAGAATTGGCACGAGATTTTCAGTGTGCTAGACAGAAAAAATATGCAGTCGAGAATCCTTTATCCAGCAAGTCTGTCATTTAGAATAGAAGGAGAGATAAAGGTCTTCCCAAACAAACAAAAACTGAAGGAATTTGTCACCACTAAACCAGCCCTACAAGAGATCCTAAGGGGGACCCTGTGAGACAAAGTACCAGAGACATCACTACAAGCATAAAACATACAGACATCACAATGACTCTAAACCCATATCTTTCTATAATAACACTGAATATAAATGGATTAAATGCGCCAACCAAAAGACATAGGGTATCAGAATGGATAAAAAAACAAGACCCATCTATTTGCTGTCTACAAGAGACTCATTTTAGACCTGAGGACACCTTTAGATTGAGAGTGAGGGGATGGAGAACTATTTATCATGCTACTGGAAGCCAAAAGAAAGCTGGAGTAGCCATACTTCTATCAGACAAACTAGACTTTAAATTAAAGGCTGTAACAAGAGATGAAGAAGGACATTATATAATAGTGACAGGGTCTATCCATCAGGAAGAGCTAACAATTATAAATGTCTATGCGCCGAATACCGGAGCGCCCAAATATATAAAACAATTACTCATAAACATAAGCAACCTTATTGAGAAGAATGTGGTAATTGCAGGGGACTTTAACACCCCACTTACAGAAATGGATAGATCATCTAGACACACAGTCAATAAAGAAACAAGGGCCCTGAATGATACATTGGATCAGATGGACTTGACAGATATATTTAGAACTCTGCATCCCAAAGCAACAGAATATACTTTCTTCTCGAGTGCACATGGAACATTCTCCAAGATAGATCATATACTGGGTCACAAAACAGCCCTTCATAAGTTTACAAGAATTGAAATCATACCATGCATACTTTCAGACCACAATGCTATGAAGCTTGAAATCAACCACAGAAAAAAGTCTGGAAAACCTCCCAAAGCATGGAGGTTAAAGAACACCCTACTAACGAATGAGTGGGTCAACCAGGCAATTAGAGAAGAAATTAAAAAATATATGGAAACAAACGAAAATGAAAATACAACAATCCAAACGCTTTGGGACGCAGCGAAGGCAGTCCTGAGAGGAAAATACATTGCAATCCAGGCCTATCTCAAGAAACAAGAAAAATCCCAAATACAAAATCTAACAGCACACCTAAAGGAAATAGAAGCAGAACAGCAAAGGCAGCCTAAACCCAGCAGAAGAAGAGAAATAATAAAGATCAGAGCAGAAATAAACAATATAGAATCTAAAAAAACTGTAGAGCAGATCAACGAAACCAAGAGTTGGTTTTTTGAAAAAATAAACAAAATTGACAAACCTCTAGCCAGGCTTCTCAAAAAGAAACGGGAGATGACCCAAATAGATAAAATCATGAATGAAAATGGAATGATTACAACCAATCCCTCAGAGATACAAACAATTATCAGGGAATACTATGAAAAATTATATGCCAACAAATTGGACAACCTGGAAGAAATGGACAAATTCCTGAACACCCACACTCTTCCAAAACTCAATCAGGAGGAAAGAGAAAGCTTGAACAGACCCATAACCAGCGAAGAAATTGAATCGGTTATCAAAAATCTCGCAACAAATAAGAGTCCAGGACCAGATGGCTTCCCAGGGGAGTTCTACCAGACGTTTAAAGCAGAGATAATACCTATCCTTCTCAAGCTATTCCAAGAAATAGAAAGGGAAGGAAAACTTCCAGACTCATTCTATGAAGCCAGTATTACTTTGATTCCTAAACCAGACAGAGACCCAGTAAAAAAAGAGAACTACAGGCCAATATCCCTGATGAATATGGATGCAAAAATTCTCAATAAGATACTAGCAAATCGAATTCAACGGCATATAAAAAGAATTATTCACCATGATCAAGTGGGATTCATTCCTGGGATGCAGGGCTGGTTCAACATTCGCAAATCAATCAACGTGATACATCACATTAACAAAAAAAAAGAGAAAAACCATATGATCCTGTCAATCGATGCAGAAAAGGCCTTTGACAAAATCCAGCACCCTTTCTTAATAAAAACCCTTGAGAAAGTCGGGATAGAAGGAACATACTTAAAGATCATAAAAGCCATTTATGAAAAGCCCACAGCTAACATCATCCTCAACGGGGAAAAACTGAGAGCTTTTTCCCTGAGATCAGGAACACGACAGGGATGCCCACTCTCACCGCTGTTGTTTAACATAGTGCTGGAAGTTCTAGCATCAGCAATCAGACAACAAAAGGAAATCAAAGGCATCAAAATTGGCAAAGATGAAGTCAAGCTTTCGCTTTTTGCAGATGACATGATATTATACATGGAAAATCCGATAGACTCTACCAAAAGTCTGCTAGAACTGATACATGAATTCAGCAAAGTTGCAGGATACAAAATCAATGTACAGAAATCAGTTGCATTCTTATACACTAACAATGAAGCAACAGAAAGACAAATAAAGAAACTGATCCCATTCACAATTGCACCAAGAAGCATAAAATACCTAGGAATAAATCTAACCAAAGATGTAAAGGATCTGTATGCTGAAAACTATAGAAAGCTTATGAAGGTAATTGAGGAAGATTTAAAGAAATGGAAAGACATTCCCTGCTCATGGATTGGAAGAATAAATATTGTCAAAATGTCAATACTACCCAAAGCTATCTACACATTCAATGCAATCCCAATCAAAATGGCACCAGCATTCTTCTCGAAACTAGAACGAGCAATCCTAAAATTCATATGGAACCACAAAAGGCCCCGAATAGCCAAAGTAATTTTGAAGAAGACGACCAAAGCAGGAGGCATCACAATCCCAGACTTTAGCCTCTACTACAAAGCTGTCATCATCAAGACAGCATGGTATTGGCACAAAAACAGACACATAGACCAATGGAATAGAATAGAAACCCCAGAACTAGACCCACAAACGTATGGCCAACTCATCTTTGACAAAGCAGGAAAGAACATCCAATGGAAAAAAGACAGTCTCTTTAACAAATGGTGCTGGGAGAACTGGACAGCAACATGCAGAAGGTTGAAACTAGACCACTTTCTCACACCATTCACAAAAATAAACTCAAAATGGATCAAGGACCTGAATGTGAGACAGGAAACCATCAAAACCTTAGAGGAGAAAGCAGGAAAAGACCTCTCTGACCTCAGCCGTAGCAATCTCTTACTCGACACATCCCCAAAGGCAAGGGAATTAAAAGCAAAAGTGAATTACTGGGACCTTATGAAGATAAAAAGCTTCTGCACAGCAAAGGAAACAACCAACAAAAC
>NW_024419836.1:0-3153 GCF_014898765.1 Herpailurus yagouaroundi
ACCCAGGCGCCCCAATCTAAAATATTTTTTAATACATACTTATGTAATACAGGATGCAGAACATTGTTGTGATTCTAAGATTGTTAGATAGGTAGGTAGATGATAGATACAGATAGATGATAGATGATACATAGATGATAGTCCAACCTCAAATAATAGTGGTTCCTTTATCCTCAAACACCTAAATAAATTTTTGTGAGATAAATATCAACTTCAAATTGATTAGAAAAGAAAGCAGAACACTTATTAAACTTTTCTGTCTCTCTGTCTCTCTGTATCTCTCTCTCACACACACACACACACACATTAAAAAACACAGTAGTATTCAGTGCAAGATTTACTGAAGATTTTGAAGAGTTATAGAAAAAGAGAGTTTACATAATTAAACCTACTCAAACAAGAAGAAAGTTTCCATTAGCGCTTTTATCTTTCTCACCCAGCAGCAGGTGTTCCTTCCTTTCCCCTTCACCCAAGCCTGGCACTGGCTTTTTGCCCTTATTACAGACATTTGCTCTAGGAACTGACATTTGTTTGCCTTATAGCTGCATAGCTACCTAGTTCTGCCCAGCTCCTCATGTGCATCATAAAACCACTGTACTTCTCCACCAAGAATCCTATAATAAACAGATCTCTTCTTTTCAGAAAGTAATATAAGAATGACTTTTTTCTTGGAGCACCTAGGTGGTTCAGTCATTTAAGCAGCCTACTCTTCGGGGACCTGGGTGGCTCAATTGGTTAAGTATTAGACTTCAGCTCAGGTCGTGGTCTTGCAATTTGTGAGTTCCAGCCCCATGTGGGACTGTGCTGACAGCTCGGAGCCTGGAGCCTGCTTTGGATTCTGTGTCTCCCTCCCTCTCTGCCTCTCTCTCTCTCTCTCTCAAAAATAAATAAACATTAAGCAGCCGACACTTGATTTCAGCTGCGGTCATGATCTCACAGTGGTGAGAGATTGAGCCCCGGGTTGGGCTCTGTGCTGAGTGTGGAACCTGCTTATGATTCTCTTTCTCCCTCTGCCCCTCTCTCCTGCGTGTGCTTTCTCTCTCTCTCTCTCTCTCTCTCTCTCTGTCTCTCTCAAAACAATAAAAAAATAAAATAAATAGAAATAACTTTTTTTCTTGAATGGAGCATGTTGGTGAGCTATCTGCCACCCACACTGGACATTCATCAATATATTTCCTGTAAGTTTCTTATATAGCTCTTTCTGACTTCCTGTCATTTGTAATGCATGAGCATCAGTTAAGCACAGGACAAAACACAGATGGACCCAGGCATCTCATGTCCTATGTTATACTGTTCATCCCTGAGTTATACATTCGTGGGCATTTCACTTACTTCTCAAAGTCTAAGGCTTCAAATAGTAAAATATATGGATGGTTCACATCATGTTTTCTAGTTCTGCAGCCCAAAGGTGTCTCTCTTTCTCAGTCTCTCCAACGAATACACATGTGAAACTTTGAAGTTACTTGAACGAAGATTTCAACATTTTCAAATTGCTGAAAGTCTAACGGAAATGTATAACTAGTGACTAATATAACTTATAAAGCATAAAGATATTGGCAACATGAATAGAAAAAGATTAAAGTTAAACCTGAGTTTTGAATCTGATGATTGCACCCTTCCTTTGGTGGCAGTAATATCTACATGTAAAGTTTTAGAGTGTGACTCGAAGGCAGAAAAATATGAAACATGTGAACATGGTTTTTGGGGAAAAAAAGTACTTAATAGTTTTATGCAATGATTAAACCTCCAAAATTAGTTATCTCAGTGGATCTTGCTTGAGAAAAGCAACCCACTAAGAGTTACAGGATTTTATGCAATCATGAAAAACTTGGATGGTTCGCTACTTATAGCGTAAGAGAAAGATTAACAAAACCATATAACGAGGGTCTGAAGCACTGTTATGTCATAACATTTACTAAGTGTGTTAAAATAAGCCACTTATTTTTCTCCCACCAGGTAATAGCCAAGGAAAACTGTACCTAAAAGGAAATGCTCTGGGTATGCAGTGAAGTCTGTGATTTTGTCATCTTGCTTTGAATAGCGTTTAATCACGAGAATGACAAAAAACAAAAAAAATCACCAAAACACAAATGAAGCATCTAAGAGGCAACATATTATTTTCTTTTAACTGTAAGACAATTATTCTCTACAACAGAACTGTGTATACTGCAAATATAATGATACCATAAATTGTACTGGAATTTGGTAATATTTAAAACTTAGGACAAATGTATTTGAAAATGAACATTAAATTATAACCTTATGAATGATGTGGGGTGCAGGTTATTTCTGACATTGTCCTTCAGTTAAGTGTCAATTGAAAATATAAAGGTCATTTTATTTGTACGTGTTAAGTTGCTCAGTCGCTAGCAGTTTTGTGAATAAATCAAGCACCTTTTTCATAAGACAAACATCAACTCAGAACAATTATTGAAAGCATTAGGAGACGATGCTAATGTATTTCATGCTTCAAAGGCTACAGCTGCCAAAAATTCATAGCAATCAATCAACATCTTTTCTGCTGTATTTCATATCTTAAACAACTTACCATAGGTAATTATTATAAGTCGATTTTCTTTTTTTCAGACAAAGTTCCTGGATATATTGATTAAACTCATTGTTCCTTTGTGACTGCCCCATATGTAGCTAAAATATTAAAGCTATAATCTGTTTTTCATTTATAGAAAAAAAATTAAAACCCACCTGAGACAATTTAACACAATTCATTGCTTTTGAATAGAATTACCTTTTTTGTGAGTGCTCTTCTGAACAAAGAAATACAAATAGATAGGCAATTTGTTTTTCACACCTGACAGATTTTGCTCTGAATTCTAGAATACATGTTGGTGGTCACTGAATAATCCACAGGGAAAAGGTATCTCTGTGAGAGAAGCATCTGAGTTCATTGGTCTTAGCTCTTCAGGTATTCATAGGAATACGTTCTTAACCTCAAGTGTGGAAATGGTAAGAATTGTTAAGTCAGAATCCTCAAGGGAAGGAAAAAAAAACAGACCAGACCCACCTTGGACTTTGCCTCCATTTTGAAAGTCCTCGTCGAGTCTTCTTTCTCCTACCCATCATCACAGCCATGTTGGAATGACGTCATTGCATATGACTTCTGTATATATATATATATATATATATATATATATA
>NW_024419836.1:3253-5200 GCF_014898765.1 Herpailurus yagouaroundi
ACCCATCATCACAGCCATGTTGGAATGACGTCATTGCATATGACTTCTGTATATATATATATATATATATATATATATATATATAAAGCATATATAAAAATATATAAATCAGGATAATGGCACCAAAGTATGATGAAGCCACAACCTAACTTTGTAAAAAATCGTTAGAGAATGCTTCTTAATTCAGAAGTGTCAAACTGACATTCTTGATCCAATGAGGACATATAGATGTATTGGGTTTGGTCTACACAGTATTTGTAAAGGGTTTTTAGTAAGTACACAATGTATCAAAGTTGGAATAACTTACAGAAAATATCTGTATTTCAGTTGTTCTTGAGAAAATAATTAGAGCACCTCACCACCTTGACCTCACATTACACATGGCAATAGGTAAGTAATGGAATCTCATTCCATTCCTGAGAGCCTTTAGATGCCTTCCTTAAGGCACATTGATTCCTATGAATACTGTTCACTATGAATATGCTCAAGGAGTAATGCATGAAAAGTAACCAAATAAACAAGCACTACACAGCTAAGAGTTACTCAGGAAACTAAAAGTGTCTCTAAAAGTAAAGGCAAATATAAGAAATTCTGCTAATGTAGTGTTTCCAGACTGTCGTATTTAGTCTGAAATTTAATCAAATTTAAAGGTGTATGTCATATTTCTAACTGAGCTCAGCTTCTTAAAAGAAAAAAAAAATCATCCTTTGCAATGTCTGTACAAGGACTCATTCACAGAACGCCTAGTAAATGCCCTGTGCTTCCTAATATGTATGAAATAATAAATAAAAAACAGATAGTATATCACTAAGTATAACAGGATTTTGAATGTAAAGGAGTTTCCAAAGGATAATAATAAAATTAAAACATATTGGAAACATTTATTTATAAAAAAATTCCTATAATACCTTGTAATTAGTTTTAAGAATTTGAAGAGAACTTAGTTACATTGCAGTGCAGTAGTTTTGCAACTTTATTATCCTTTAGCAGAGGAACACATTGTCCAAATGTAAACCAGTGTGGACACTAGATATGCAAATAACAGTTTTAGCCTTTTGAAGTGCAAATTGATGGTCCAAGGCCCCTCAGCTACACCTGCTTCTTGGCCCTAATACACTTGAAAAACATCACTTAGGGTCCTGTGAATCAGTTTGGAAACCACTAATCCTGTCAGATTTCCATCACGTGAGAAAACAGGAAATTGATGTTCAGTGAAATAATGGCTTTGCCCATTATGAGGAGACCCAGGATTACTGGTCACAAAGTTCTGAGACGTATATGAACTGAAAAAGTATGTCAGACACCCTTTCCTGCCTACACAGGAAGTGAAGGGAAAAGGAGCAATGCATGAAATGTAACCAAATAAACAAGCACTACACAGCTAAGAATTAATCAGGAAACTAAAAATGTCTCTAAAAATAAAGGCAAATATAAGAAATCCTGCTACTGTAATGTTTCCAGACTGCTGTATTTAGTCTGAATTCCAGGAACACTGTTTTATAATCGTCTACTCTTACAACAGGGAGTCGCAATGCCAGGACTATTGACATTAGGGGCTGGTAATTCTTTGCTGTAGGAAGCTGTCCTGTGAGTTGTAGTTTAGAAGCAGCCCTGGCTTCTACCCACTAAATTCCAAAGGAGTAATCCAGGTTGTGATAATCAAAAATGCCTCCAGATATCTCTGGGTGTCTCCAGCAGCAAAATTGTCTCCAGTAGAAAACCACTGCTCTATATTACTGTTGCGAGATGCTAATTCTTTTTTTTTTTATTTATATATAAAATTTATTATCAAATTGGTTTCCATACAACACCCAGTGCTCATCCCAAAAGGTGCCCTCCTCAATACCCATCACCCACCCTCTCCTCCCTCCCACCCCCCATCAACCCTCATTTTGTTCTCAGTTTTTAACAGTCTCTTATGCTTTGGCTGTCTCCCACTCTAACCTC
>NW_024419836.1:5300-7109 GCF_014898765.1 Herpailurus yagouaroundi
CCATATGGTATCTGTCTTTCTCTGTATGGCTTATTTCACTTAGCATCACACTCTCCAGTTCCATCCACGTTGCTACAAAAGGCCATATTTCATTTTTTCTCATTGCCACGTAGTATTCCATTGTGTATATAAACCACAATTTCTTTATCCATTCATCAGTTGATGGACATTTAGGCTCTTTCCATAATTTGGCTATTGTTGAGAGTGCTGCTATGAACATTGGGGTACAAGTGCCCCTATGCATCAGTACTCCTGTGTCCCTTGGATAAATTCCTAGCAGTGCTATTGCTGGGTCATAGGGTAGGTCTATTTTTAATTTTCTGAGGAACCTCCACACTGCTTTCCAGAGCGGCTGCACCAATTTGCATTCCCACCAACAGTGCAAGAGGGTTCCCGTTTCTCCACATCCTCTCCAGCATCTATAGTCTCCTGATTTGTTCATTTTGGCCACTCTGACTGGCGTGAGGTGATACCTGAGTGTGGTTTTGATTTGTATTTCCCTGATAAGGAGCGACGCTGAACATCTTTTCATGTGCCTGTTGGCCATCCGGATGTCTTCTTTAGAGAAGTGTCTATTCATGTTTTCTGCCCATTTCTTCACTGGGTTATTTGCTTTTCGGGTGTGGAGTTTGGTGAGCTCTTTATAGATTTTGGATACTAGCCCTTTGTCCGATATGTCATTTGCAAATATCTTTTCCCATTCCGTTGGTTGCCTTTTAGTTTTGTTGGTTGTTTCCTTTGCTGTGCAGAAGCTTTTTATCTTCATAAGGTCCCAGTAATTCACTTTTGCTTTTAATTCCCTTGCCTTTGGGGATGTGTCGAGTAAGAGATTGCTACGGCTGAGGTCAGAGAGGTCTTTTCCTGCTTTCTCCTCTAAGGTTTTGATGGTTTCCTGTCTCCCATTCAGGTCCTTCATCCATTTTGAGTTTATTTTTGTGAATGGTGTGAGAAAGTGGTCTAGTTTCAACCTTCTGCATGTTGCTGTCCAGTTCTCCCAGCACCATTTGTTAAAGAGACTGTCTTTTTTCCATTGGATGTTCTTTCCTGCTTTGTCAAAGATGAGTTGGCCATACGTTTGTGGGTCTAGTTCTGGGGTTTCTATTCTATTCCATTGGTCTATGTGTCTGTTTTTGTGCCAATACCATGCTGTCTTGATGATGACAGCTTTGTAGTAGAGGCTAAAGTCTGGGATTGTGATGCCTCCTGCTTTGGTCTTCTTCTTCAAAATTACTTTGGCTATTCGGGGCCTTTTGTGGTTCCATATGAATTTTAGGATTGCTTGTTCTAGTTTCGAGAAGAATGCTGGTGCCATTTGATTGGGATTGCATTGAATGTGTAGATAGCTTTGGGTAGTATTGACATTTTGACAATATTTATTCTTCCAATCCATGAGCAGGGAATGTCTTTCCATTTCTTTAAATCTTCTTCAATTACCTTCATAAGCTTTCTATAGTTTTCAGCATACAGATCCTTTACATCTTTGGTTAGATTTATTCCTAGGTATTTTATGCTTCTTGGTGCACTTGTGAATGGGATCAGTTTCTTTATTTGTCTTTCTGTTGCTTCATTGTTAGTGTATAACAATGCAACTGATTTCTGTACATTGATTTTGTATCCTGCAACTTTGCTGAATTCATGGATCAGTTCTAGCAGACTTTTGGTGGAGTCTATCGGATTTTCCATGTATAATATCATGTCATCTGCAAAAAGCGAAAGCTTGACTTCATCTTTGCCAATTTTGATGCCTTTGATTTCCTTTTGTTGTCTGATTGCTGATGCTAGAACTTCCAGCACTATGTTAAACAACAG
>NW_024419837.1:0-3121 GCF_014898765.1 Herpailurus yagouaroundi
CCCCCCATCTCTCCCGCGCCCGCTGGACATCCACCCTCCCCTCCCACACTCACCCAGCACCCCCACACTCAGCAAGGATGACTATGTCTTGGCTCCTGCCAGATGTCCGGGTGTGTCCTTCCTGCCTCCCTGCTCCGTCCAGCTGCTCTAGGTTCTTACTGAGCGCGTCTGTCCCAGCTGCACACCTCCCCTCTGTTCGGAGCCCATCCTTCCGGCCCAGTCTCCCCAGGTGTGTCCAACACAAACCCGAGCCCAGCCCCAGCCCGGAGTTTTCGCGGGGGTCCCACTGCCCTCGGGCAGGAGCCTGGACTCCCAGCCTGCCTCCCGCTGCTGCCTGCAGCCCCTCCTCACACCGCTGGGCCTTGGCACGGCTGCTCCCTCGCCTGGAACGCCCTTCCTGCCGCCCCCGAGAACTTCCCCCGGGGCGTCCTGGACCTCCTGGGAAGCCACTGCCTCTCGCTGTGCCCGCCAAGCGCCTGTCGCCGTGCTGGGCACATGCTAGGTGCTCAGTAAACACAGGCAGAGTTCCAGACGGCTGCGGCTGGCTCAGGCCCCTGGTGAAGGAAGCCCCGGAACATTTCACCACCTGTTACCTTTGCATAGACTTTGCGCCAGGGCAGAAGCCCCCGGATACCTCTTCCGGGTGAGGTCACCACATGGGAGCAGACGCCTCAGGCTAAACGAGTAAGTAGGAAGCCTCGAGGACAGAGGGTGACAAGACAGCGGGCTCCAACGGTTGTGGTTTGACCAGCCCTGGGCCAGCGCGCGGACCTGTCCGGCCCGCGCTGGACTGGCTGGGGGTGGCCACGCGTGATGGCTGAGTGGTGCCCCCCCCAGACGTGACATATTTGGACATGGGGTCTTTAAAGAGGTGACTAGGGTAAAATGAGGTCGCTAGGGCCGTGTCCTTATAAAAAGGGAGATTAGGACACAGACACAGGGGCACAACCAGGTGAGGACGTGGGGAGAGGACAGCTCCCTGCCAAGGAGAGAGGCCTCGCGCCTTGACCTCGGGCCTCTGGCCTCTGGAAAGCGTGAGAACAGATGTCAGCGTGTGGTTCTTTGTTACGGTGGCCCCGGGAAGCCAGTTTGCCGCGCCTCCTAGGTTGGGCAGCGGGTGTCAGCGGTGGGGATGGGGTTTCTGGGAAGGTTTCGGGAAGTGATAGATTCTGGGAAGCCCCTCTGCCCTCCGCCACCCGCCCGCCTGGAAAGGCGGCACCTGCTTTGAGACCATGGGGGCCGCCAGGGACAGCGATGGGCAAAGCAGTGACAGCAGCAGGGCCCCTGAGTGGCCATCTGAGTCCCAGGCTGCTTGCTGGTGGGAGAGACCCGCTGTTTAGGCCCCTGCAGGGCGGGCGTCCTGTCCCTTGCAGTGCTCCTGGCTGACCAGCACAGGCCTGGCCTCTCCGTCCCCCCGTAAGGGGCTGGCTTCTTCCCCGTGCCCACGCTTGACCCCCGGCCCATCTGGGGCACCTGCACCGCAGGCCCCAGGCCACAGAGGCACCAAATCCAGAGGACCCTCCTACCTCTCGCCGGTCGTCAGCAATCACTTCTGCCAAGCCGACCTTCTTTGTGACAACTGTTTGGGGAGGACGGTATTGACGACGTGTCCGGGCTGTGACACTCATCCTGCCTGGTCCCCGCCCAGCCCCTTGGCCCCGGGGCACGAGGCCTCGAATGCTTGTCATCGGAACCCCAGTGTCCTGTGTTGGCAGAAGGACCCAGGGCCCAGTTCCTTGCTGTGCGGTCTGACACGAATTCCTGGCCCTTTCTGGGCCTCGGTTTCCCCACATGCAGACGGTGGGAGGTCCAGGGTGCAAGTGAGTAGAGACAGAAGGGCAGGTGCTGTTTGTCCCTGTGTTTGGAGGGCTCTGGGAGTCCCCCTACCCCAACCTGAGCTCCATCCAGGTGGCCTCACGACCTTTGCTTGCAGCCGGGGAAAGTCAATCCTAATTAGGCTGTTCAATCTCAAGGTTGTTTCAAGCTGCGTCTCCCCACCTGTGCGCCAGGCCAGCCAGGGTCCGGCTGCCAGGAAGGGAGAGGTGGGGGCTCGAGCCGGCCCTGACACCTGCCTCGCCAAGCCCTGCTACAGGGGTGCGGTGGGCTTGCGGAGCACGCGGAGGGCTTCTCTCTTTGCTACTGACCCCGTTCTGCAGCAAACTCTACTGCTACCCTCAAAGCCCTCTGGGCAGCAAGCACTCGGAACACAGCATGTCTAGGGCGAGTGTGGGGGTCCTTGCGGGGGGGGGGGGGTGGGGAGCCCTACAGGGCCTGGCTGCTGCACCACCCTGACTTGGGAGATCTGGCCATGGCTGACCCCCTGACCCTGCCAGCTCCCCGCCGTGCCCCTGCCAGGGCCTGCCTCGCACGCTGCCGGAGTCCTCCGTCTCGGTCCTCGGCCCCCCACTTCTGTTGTGACCTCTCGGCCCACAGGAAGCTGACCACGACGGGAGAGCAGGCTGCTCCTGGCCACCCCACCCGACCCCCCATACTCTCCTGGAAGGGCCCAGGAGGGCAGGGACCCACCCGAGCAGGCAGCGGCCAGGGCCCAGAAGGCCCTGTCCCGTTCGTTCGGCAGATGTCCTGAGGAGATGGGAGCCCAGAGGGTGACGGGAAAGCCACAGCCTTCTTCCCCGGACCGCAGTGCCCAGCTCTCTCTCTGCGTGACGGACGTCCGGCCAGTCGCCCGGGCAGATTCACACTGCTCCTACCGACCAGGCCGCGTGAGCAGAACCCGGCCTGCTTTGTCCCCTCCCCGCACCCCCACCCGGGTCACTGCACCACGCAAGCGTGGCCGCTCGGCGCGGACGCGAGGCCTTCTGTGTCTGGCTGTGCTCACTCTGCCGTGCATCTGGGAGAAGCGCCCAAGTGACGTGTGTGGCTGGAGACCGCCACATCACGCCCCGTGGTCTCCGCCGTGCGGCCGCACCTCGGTTTACCCGTGCGCCCGTGGGGGGCCGTCTGGGCCGTGTCCGCGCGGCTGCCCTGAGGCCGTCCCGGGTCTCTGGGTGCACCCGGCGCGTCTCCGCTGGGAGCTCACGGCCGGGGGACCCCACGCGGCCTGCTCCTCGGCGCCCCCCCCCCCCCCGTCTCGACACTGCCTCCTCTCCCGCGGTGCAGA
>NW_024419838.1:0-8478 GCF_014898765.1 Herpailurus yagouaroundi
CCCCTTCTGTTCCCCACCCGAAGCCGCACGCTCCTCTCCCCAAACCCCTCTCCACGACTCCGCGCGTGCCTCCCGGTGCCCTCTCCCCGCGCCCCTCCGCCTCTCTCCGCTGCACCCCAGCTCCCTGGGCACCTCGCCCCTCTCCGCTGCCCCCGCCCCGGCCTCCTCGTCGCGTCACTTGCACCCCCTCCTCTACCCGCGGCCCCCGCTCCCTCCGCCCCCCTTCCCTCTCTCACTTCCCACGCCCCCTCTTCGCGCTCCTCTCTCCTCCCTTTGCCGCCCAGCGCCGGCTCCGGAGTTGGGGGAGAGCCCAGGGTTTCAGTCGCTTTGGAGGAGGCGTGAATCGCGCAGGGATTGACTAATTTGGGGTGGGGGGCGCGGTAGGCGATGGAGCAGCCTGAGGACATGGCGTCGCTGAGCGAGTTCGACTCCTTGGCGGGCAGCATCCCGGCCACCAAGGTGGAGATCACCGTGTCCTGCAGGTGAGCCGCCCGCTGGCCGGGTCCCCCTGCCCCGCCCCTGGACCCGGAACCCCGCGGCTCCTGCCGCGCGGACCCTCTACCCTCGCGCGCCCCCTTTCAGAGTGTCCTTGCCTCCAGGATGCCCCCCGTGCCTGTCCAGCAGGAGCCCCTGCCCAGCCACGGGTGATGACCGCGGAATGGGGGGAAGCCAGGCTTGGGGTCCTATCTCGGAAAGTTTGCACTCCAGGCTGTTGCTGAGAAGAGATGTGAAGACACAGGAACAGGGGTCCGGGCGCCCCAAGCAGGAGAGGGAGGTAATGAAAGGCTATCCCGGGGTCTTGGCACAGGTTATTGCCGATCAACTCTTGCCCAAATGATGAAGTGAGTGATTTTGCCCCATCCTCCCCAGGAATACCCAGCCTCCGCCTTCTCTGTTCTTCTTTTCTCTCTTCTCTCTGCTCCTTTGCCCCAATATCCTCCTCTCCACCCCACCCACCCACTACCCTAGACCCCAGGGTTTGAAGCTTTTCTTCATCTCCAACAACAGAACCAGCGGAAAAGGATCAGATTGATTCATTCAATCAATGGATAACTGAGCTATGGATAACTGATAACAACTTAAAGTGGCACCATTAAAATAAACAATAACTTAGGTACACAGAATCTTAAGCCAAAGGACTAGGACAGCGAGTGTGGAATTTTAGAGTCCAGCAGGGGAGGGGAGGTGTGTTTTTATGGGCTACCACCCCCAAATCCTCAGTCATGTCACACAGACTTTGGGGGTAACTTCTCCATCCGAGAGCTGGGTCTCTCCCAGTTTCTCCCGAGGAAGAGGCTGCCCCAGGCAGTATGAGGCACCAGTGGAGAAGGGGGATTCTTCTCTAATGCAGTCATCATCCTGTGGCTGGCCTAGGGTCACTGCCTGGCTGGGCTGTGAGGGGGACTGTGGCCCCGGGCACAGCCCACCTTGACATTCCCCTGGATTTGCTGTTCCTCCTACCCTAGATGATGCTACCCAATAGCATTTCCGCGGTCCTGGCTGTGCCCTTGTTCCAAATCACCCACTCCGTTTTCATCCAGGCCCCTCTCTGGTCAGACCCTTCACTCACCCTCGTGACCTCTCAACTCTCATTTCCACAGTTGTGGCCCTGGGGGCCCTGTAGCCAGACAGAGAGCTGGGCTGAGGTGCGGGAAGGGGAGGGACTGGGATTTGAGGGTGTGTAGGAGGGAGGGCCCGTGAGGTGGAGCATAGCCCCCCCCCCCCCCCCCATGCCAGGCCCTTCCTGGGTCTCCTGTGATAACACCCACATGTCTCCTCCGTGGTCCCGCACATCGCTGTCAGAATTCTCTCCTGACGCCATTTGCATCTTGCCATCGCTCTGCTGGGAGATTCCTGATGGCCCATTAGCTCCAGTCTCACCTCCTCAGCCATCAATAGTTGCCACAGCCTGCCTTTCCTTCCCTGTGGAGCACACATCCCTGCGCCCGACGCTCCCTCCCAGCTTGTCAGGCTTGTGTCAGAGCTGTCTCCAGATCCTTGTCACCACCGGGCTCTGAGCAGCCTATTCCCCATCCTGAATTCACCCCTCTTTCATCTCTGCCAGTTCATGTCCCCCCATCCTGAAAAGCCTGTTCTCATGCCCCCCACTTGCAGCCCTCCTTTTCATCCATGAGACACCCAGTCCGAATCACAGTCTTCTGTGTCCCCTGGGTCCTGGGTACTCAGCCTGGCCCAGGGGTCACTCACATACCGAGCACTCCACCTCTGAAGCCATCTCAGGCGTGTAGGCTCCACCCCTCCTCCCCCAAAGCAACTGTCTGAGCATTTGAGGACGGGGATCCCCACCCTGGCTCAGACCTATGAACCCTCTACTCCAGTGGAGAGGAGAGGAGGCAGAGGGCACGTGGCACTGTGGCTTTGGAGTCAGACACCTTGAAACCGACTCAGCTCCACCCTTTGGGGCATGCTTTCCGCCTCCATCACCCCCGTTGGTCAAGTACAAACAACGAAACCTGTATTGGAGAAATCTTATTTGCTGAGGTAGCGCCTCTGCTTAGAGGAGTGGTTGGCATGCATGTTGCACATACGAAACAAACGCGGTTGGAAGAATTACGGGAGTAGAGGATGGGGAGGCACCCAGCATCTACTTTGCACTTGCTTGGCACATAGTCGGTGCTCAATAAGTAGGTACGATGATTACTGTAAGGCAGCAGCACTTGGCCCCTCCTGTTTGCTCTCGGAAAGCGGAGGGGTCCAAAGGACTCAAGGTTTTTGCCTAAGAAATACCCGGGGATCCCCCTGAGTTCCTGGGGGATGTGATTTGGGATCGGCCCTGGCATCTCAAGGGATGTGATCCATCAGCCCGACTCAGGCCCTGCTCCTGGTCTGAAAGACACCCAGAGGGTGGGGCCTGGTGTCGGTAGGAAGGATGCGGAGGCAGGAGTCACCTGGAACAGAGGGGAGGCCAAAATCCAGTCTGGGTGGGCTTGGAATTGTAAATCCATCTTTCCCTCCAGCAGGTCCAAATATCTAGGTTCTAGAAGAAGGAGAGAGAGAAGGGAAAAGGGGAGGTGGGAGAAGAGGAGCAGAGGGAGGAGGGAGAGCGGCACAGAATGGCTTTCTCCAGCATATTCAAGACTCCATAAGTCTTCCTCCCCAGTATCCCGTGGTCGGCACTGACTGGGTCCCAGGAGAGGAGGTTAAGGGATGGCCTGCGCTGAGCATCTAGGTGACCCCTTCTGGTGGGCAGGGACAGGAAGGCAGGCAGAGGGGTTGGTGGGGTGAGAACTTCAGGGGGCTTTTAGAATGGGCAGCTCAGGTTGAGGGGCCTGGTATTTCAGGGAACTGGAAACTAGCATCCCTGGGATCCAGTTCCCTTCCAGCTCCGCCCTGCTCCTTAGGAAGGTCCCAGCCAACCCTGCAGCCCCAGGAGCTCTCTGCTCTTGCCTGGGAAAGACCTGATGCCCTGCCACGCCTCTCCTAGGGCACTGCTAGCTGAGCAGAGCTGCCCGGTCCAGGGGCACATCTGACCCCCTGCACAAGACCACCGTGGAGGCCTAGCCAAGCCTCCACTGAAGGCACATGACACTGTGGGATGGACGTACTTGGGTCTCTCCGCTTTGGGTAGCGTATCCCTTGGGCTGATCTATGGTCTACGCGCAAACACTTGTTTTCACTGACTTTAGTAAACTCAGGTTCACATATTATAAAGCTTCTGGTCATTTGGCTCAATGGTTAGGAACATGAACTGTGGGATCTGTCTGCCTGGGTTCAAATCCCAGCTCTATCCTTGTGGCGTTGCATAAACTACTTAACCTGTGCCTCTGTTTTCTCATCTGTAAAAGGTGTGCACTGATTGTTATCACAGTTATGAGGGTGAGGTGGATCAGTCCATGAATAGTAATTGGTTTGCCTAGTATTTGACACATGAGAGTAAATAAACATTTGCCTTTCTAGTTGGATCCCAGGGTTTGTGTGGGTCCTGGAGATCTGATCCATGGAGAGATTTTTATTCACCCCTCCCCGCCTCAGCTTTACTGAGATAGATTTGACATACTGTGTACATTTAGAGATTCTGAAGGGTTGTTTTGGGGATAAGTACAGTAGATGGTTTGTGGGACCAGATACCGGAAGACGTCGTAGAAAACGTGAGCCGCAAGCTTCTCCTTCCTCTGATGGTCTGTTGCAGACCTTTCCTGACGATTAGCCTCCCTGCAGACCCATTCCAAACTCAGCTATCTCATGTCCCATTCCCCAGGATCCTCACTATTTTTCAGGTCTCTCTGTGCAGGGATCCGGACCAGTGTGTTAGAAAGAGCGATTTGCATTTTTTATGTAACAGGAAACCTTTGCACTTCCACAGGGTCCTGCGGGAAGAAGGAAGGCACAGTTTCACACGGTGGGGCTCTTGGCGCCCATAGGGAAGACAAAGAGGGCAGAGTCCAGAAGGCAGACAGTTTGCTTGGCCAGGCTGGAATCTCTCAAGCAGCGGCCGGGCCCCTGCCAGCGGGCGGGGTTGGAGGGCAGTTGCTGTCTCTGCCGCGAAGATGTTTTCTGCTGTCTGTTCAAGTTGGCGTTTTGCTGCCGAGCCCTGAGAGGCAGCCTAGCTCAGGAGCTGTGCCCCGGACCTCTCTCTCGGAAGGGGTGTGAATGGGCTCTGAATGCTTTCTTCTGACAGGCGCTGGGAGGGCAGCTCTGGGGAAGAAGGAGCCTGGGGGCAACGTGGCAGCTGTCAAGGCCAGTGTTAGGAAAAAGATTACTCCCAGGCGCTTGGTAGCGGAGCCAGGGGAATGAGTGGGAATTACTGAGTGCTTACTACGTGCTAGGCGCTTCACATCTGTATTAGGCTGAACCGTATGCAGTGGTCTGTATTCAGCTGTTTTCGATCGACTCAAGCAGCCATTTGGTTCAAACTAAGATCATGATGTTAATTTTCGGTGGCTGCATGACGAATTACCGCGCGCCCAGCGGCTTACGACAACAGCCGTTTATTTTCTGGCAGTATCTGTAGGTCAGAAGCTTAGGCATATAGCGCACCTGGCCCCTCTGCCCAGGGCCTCGCCACGCTGAAATCAAGGTGTCTGCAGGGGCTATGATCTCATCTGAGGCTCGGGGCCTAAGCCAAGCTCATTTAGATGGTTGGCAGAATCCAGTTCCTTGAAGCTGTGGGATTAAAGTCCTGTTTTCTTGCTGGCTGATGGATCAGGAGGGTTCTCAGCTCCTGGAGGCCGCCCTCAGGTCCTAGCTGTGTGGACCTGTCACAACATGGCGGGTCCCTTCTTGGGACTCAGCGGGAAGGTCTCTTCCCCAGTCGGCCGTGACAGAGTCTTATGTAAAGTAGCAGTGATCACCGGCATGAGTGTCGTCATATTTCCAGGTCCCACCCACACTCAAGGGGAGGGGATTATGCAGGCTTGTTCACCAGGGGGCAGGACTCTTGGGGACCATCTTCGATTTCTGCCATCCACAATTACTGTATCTTTTTAACCTTGCAACAATCCTATAAGGTACGTGGAAGTAGTTTCCCTTTTTGCCGATTAGGAAATCAGAGCTCAGAGAGGTTAAGGGACCTGCCCAAAAGGTTTCAGTTAGCACATTTTGAAGAATGGGATCCAAATCCAGTTTCCTCAGACTTCAGAGCCTTGAGGGCTTCTTGAGGTTGGGGATTGGGGTCTCCATGAGGGTCATCGTAGGGGCCTGGGTGCCAACCACAGTAGATGTCACCAAGGAGTACGTGCTCTCTCTCCAAGGATGGGAAAGGCCTTCCTTACTCTGGAATGCCTCTGGTTCTGGGAGGCAAACCCAGAACGGGAGGAATCTCTAGGGAGCGGAGACCACAGAGAGTCATGGGATGGCAGTGAGCTTTCCATGGCATCCAGACCATATGGTGGTAGCTCCCATTCCTCCTCTCCGAGCCCACAGTTCTTGCTTGGACCCAAGGCCATTGCTGGAGATGACTTACCATGGGGAAGAGAGGGTGGGAGGAGGTAAGGGGAATAAGGCTGGAAAGCTTTGGGGCACAGAGGAGTCAGGTTCAGCTAAGAATGTTTCAGCTATAGATAACAGAAAATCTGGTAGTGGCTCAAACCCCAAATATATATATTTTTTGTCAGATCACAGTGAGTCTGGAGGTAGGTTATCTCAGTGCACGTTTGTCAGCTCACTTTGCTACCAAGAACCCAGCTATCTTTCTACTCTGCTGCCATCCAAATGGTGGACCTCCTTGTTACAAAATGGCTGCACCTGTTCCAGGCATCACAACCACATCCAAAGATAGGAAGCAAGGCATGGGGCCAAAGGCCTCTGTTTCACAAGTTCTTTTATCTGAAAAGCACAATCCTTCCCCAAATCTCACCAGACTTCCCCTTCTATTTCAGTGGCTAAAGCTAGGTCTCACGTCCTCCTCTAGAGGACTAGCATATTAGTTAGCATGGGCTGCCATAACCAAATACTATAGACTGGGTGGTTTAAACAACAGAAATTTATTTCCCGCCATTGAGGATGTTAGTCTGAGATCAGCATAGTTGGGTTCTGGGGAGGACTCTCTTCCTGACTTCAGATGGCCACCTTCTCACTGTGTTCTCACGTGGCAGAGAAAGAGAGAGCAAGCTCTCTGGTATCTTTTCTCATAAGGACACTAATCCCATCACGAGGGCCCCACCCCCATAACCCTAATTACCATCCGAAGGCCAATCTCCAAATACCATCACATTGAGGATTAGTGTTTCAATATATACATTTTAGGAGGTACACAATTCAGTTGATAGCAACAAGAGATAAGAATCTACCTTCTAGGATTTTGGGTGTTTCTATCAGATACCTCAACCATTGTGGATTCTGTTAGCAGGAAGAGAGTGAGGAATGCTTGCTGGGTGGACAGCCATGACCTCTGCCACAGGAGGCTTTCCAAGTGATCCATATGTTACCTGAGCTCCCTGGGGGTACTTGGAGTTTGGTATCTCTGAGGACTAGCTCCTTAGATTTTTCCTTCAGTCAGTGGACAGCCTGTGTTAGGTGACTGGGGACTGATTCTCCAAGCACAGCTTGGCCAGACCCCTGACTATCTCTGTTCTTGACAGTTTCCTGGGCAAGAAAAAAAAACAAAAAACAAACAAAAAAAACCCCTGAAAACTTAGTGTGATAAGTTGGCATACATTCCTGGGCAAAACATTGCAATATGGCTCTGTCCTCTAATACTGCTCACTTCTGGTGGCCCAGCATAGTGCCTGCAGGTCCCAATAGGAGAGCTTTATGCCTTTGGATCTTGAAGAATCCTGGGCAGGACACTGAAAGTCAATGCGGTTCCTGGCTTACCCTCTCCACAATCTCAGCCGGCTCAGTTAAGTTCTCTCGCCTCAGTCTTTCCATCTGTTAAATGGGGAGAAATATTGGTCCTGTCCACGTTCTATAAGATTGTTATAAAGACAAACGAGATTATATTTGTGAAGTTCCGTGTAAACTGGGATGTACTGGGGCGCCTGGGTGGCGCAGTCGGTTAAGCATCCGACTTCAGCCAGGTCACGATCTCGCGGTCCGTGAGTTCGAGCCCCGCGTCAGGCTCCAGGCTGATGGCTCAGAGCCTGGAGCCTGTTTCCGATTCTGTGTCTCCCTCTCTCTCTGCCCCTCCCCCGTTCATGCTCTGTCTCTCTCTGTCCCAAAAATAAATAAACGTTGAAAAAAAAATTAAAAAAAAAATAAACTGGGATGTACTAAATAAAATTAATAATGGTAATAGGTACCAATAACTGAACACTACTGAAACATTCATTTGTTCAACAATTGGTACTGATCCTCATTTGCTATTGAGTCTGAATAGTTTTTATTTATTTTATTTTGAGAGAGAGAGAGAGAGAGAGAGGCCAGGGGGAGGGGCAGAGAGAGGGGGGAGAGAAAGAATCCCAAGCAAGCTCCGTGCTGTCAGCACAGAGCCCGACGCAGGGCTCGTGTCCACAAACCGTGAGATCACGACCTGACCCAAAACCAGGAGTCAGGCACTTAACCGACTGAGCCACCCAGGTACCTCGAGTCTTGAGTTTGAAGTGCTGAGGATATAGTGGTGAACAAGATAGACAAACTCTCTTGTTGAACTCACAGTGATCTGTGTGGGGGGGGGTCAGGAGGGGGATTATAACAAATATATACATTTTTTTTATTAAGCCAGTAATGTCTGATAGAGATAGGTGTTCTGCAAATAAGTCTGTGGTTGTTGGGGACGCTACAGACAGGATGAGCGGGTAACATCGAGCTGAGAGCCAAAGGATGAGAAACCAACTGGGGAAGGAACCGTAGGGAAGGTGATTCAGAGGGGTAGAACGGCAAGTGCAAAGGCCAGGTGGCAGAAGAGACCTTGGTATGCTCTCAAAACTGCAGAGAGGCCAGTGTAGCTGGAGCGGTGTGGGAGATGGGGAGGGAAGAAAGCCGAGCTTAGAGGGGAAATGGGGGATGTGGGTCATGGCCTTGTGACCAGCTCGAAGGGGTTGGGTATTTTAACAGCACCGGGGGCGGGGGGGGGGGGGG
>NW_024419839.1:0-8567 GCF_014898765.1 Herpailurus yagouaroundi
GGGGTGCCATTTAACTCATATTGTGGATCACACATGCAGAGGGAGCACAGGTCCTTTTCTTTTTCTTTTTCTTCTGTTTTTCCAATAACTTACTGAGTCCTCAGCAAGAGACCCCAGTGACGAATCAGTCAGGGAGAGGGGCAAGGAGTCATTTGAAACTAGTCGGTTGTAAAGTCGGTGGAATCCAATAACTGCAAAGCTTCTCTTCCACCTCTCCCCAGTTCCTCCCCAATAGTATCTAGATATTAGATACTGCCTCCCCATAGTATCTAGAAGGTTGTGATCTCCATTCCTTCCTGGTGGAGAAAAAGGCTCAGAGTCTGAAACCTGAGAGTTTTCGTTCTTCCTCGGCCATTGCTAATCTAGCCTCTCCTTACCTGCCAGCATTCATCACTTGAGTCTTCAGCCATCTGGTTTGTCTCAGCTTGCTTCCTTGACCAAGAAGTCCCAGAAGCCCTCTCTGGCCGACTCTGATCCACCTCAGCTCTTTTTTTATCCTATAGAACCCCGAACTGGCCACAGCATCCTTCCTCCAATCCCTCGGCTGTTCCAATACAACCTGTACTGCAGAGTCACCTCTCCCGTTTGAAGTTCAGACCCCTACCCAATCCCCTCCGGACTGACATAGCTACATTCCAGGTTGATCATGGCAGCCTCCAGAGTCCTAAACGTGCAGAGGCATCAAAGGTCAGAACGCTGGCCAACTCACTTTCCTTTCTTCTTCAAATCCTTTCAGCGTACAATCTCCCAGTAACCGGTCAACGTATGTTTCTCTCCCATCACTCCTCTACCTCATCTCCAACTATGGATGGTACCACCAGCCATATGGTACCACCTCCCACTGCATTCCACCCAGAGAGCATCTGGAAATATGGCGGGGGGCGGGGGGGTGCTGTTCAGATTTCTGCGTGGAGGCTGGATGGATGAAGCAAGGGGCATTTATTGGGGTCGGAAATGTTAAGCGGTCTGTGTTTTCAGTCCAACACAACGCAGGATGACTCTGCCCCCTGAAAACTGTTGCTTTACATCCCATCCACCATTTGATAAAGAACAACAAGCCTCATGGCCTAGTTGTCATAAACAGAAGAGGTATCGTCTATGTAGAAGACATTCTGCGTCGCCCCAACCTTATTAGCCCTCGATGCGATAAATGAGAGACATTACCCAAAAGCCCGGGTGACTATTCTCCTTTGCCTTGGGTCAGTAAGCTTCAGAGTCATGGAGGTTTCAGGGGAACATGACGAAAAGAGAAAACTAAAAGTCCTCTGTTTAATATTTGCAAAATTCAGTCACTCCTACAAAGGCAAATATTTAAAATGCCAACATTCATGATTAGGTAATATTTTAAGGGTTTAATTGCTCACTTACAGAGGAAGTCTTGGGCAAATTACTCAACCTGGATGGGTCCCAATTTCAATATCTGTTAAATGAATGCTCACGAGCCTTTATGAAATAGTTGTTTGAAATATCTGGTATATATGGAATTACTTTTTAAATTATGATATCAAACAGGCTTATAACTAATAAGAACAAAAACAGTACATTGAATAAGTTATTATACACTCATGCCTTCTTTCCTATGAACATCAAAGAACTGGAGGGAAAAAAGTGTGGACGAGGAGGTAAAAACCGATAATTTTTATGTTATCACATTTTTGATAAATGTGATTTACATTATATGTATATATATATGTGTATATATATGTGTATATATATATATATATATATATATATATACATACACATACACACACACACACACACACACACACACACACATATAGTTCAGAGTAGATTATTCAGGTCAAAAACTACCCAAATTCCAGAAAGGGATTCAATGAGAGGTACCATCTGAATGATTATGGACAGGTTATTTAACTGCTCTGAGCTTCTTTACTTTAGAACAAAACTTTAGCACTTATCCAATAAAAACACCTGAGATTTTAATGAATTTTTTTAAGTTTTTGTTTACATTTCAGTTAGTTAGCATACAGTAAAATAGTTTCAGTTGTGGAATTCAGTGATTCATCACTTGCATACAACACCAATGCTCATCACAAGAAGTGACCTCCTTAACACCCATCACCTATTTAACCCATCCCCCCCCCAACCTTCCCTCAATGTCAATCTATTTTTTTTAATGTTTATTTTGATTTTTGAGAGACAGAGACAGACAGACAGGGTGTGAGTGGGAAGAGGCAAAGAGAGAGGGAGACAGAATCTGAAGCAGGCTCCAGGCTCTGAGTTGTCAGCACAGAGCTTGACGTGGGGCTCGAACTTGGGAACCGCGAGATCATGACCTGAGCCAAAGTCATTCTGTTTTAAATGTTGGATCCTCTGTGTGTCTGAATCATAGCTCCCATTGTGCAATTTTCAATATATTACTTCATAGTTTAATTATAAGTGTTTGTTGGTAATTTGGAGTGATTTGCCCTTGAAGTTTATTAAAGGAGAGAATATGTGCAGATTTTTCTATTTCCACACAAATGTCATTGGGGTTTTGATAAGGATTGTACTGAATCTGTGTATGAGATTTTAATTATTGAAGAGCAGATCTAAAGATCCATGGCATACAGTTTTGCCAAGGAAAAACTTAAAACACATACAGCTTGATGAATGCGTTGGAAGAGACCCCTTGGAGAATGAGAGAACCAAGTCTGACTTCTAGATTCCACAACTAAACTGTCTCTGTTATTCTCTTCTGTGAGTCTCATACCTATTAATTCTGAAAAGTAATAAAATAGTGTTTCGTGTGTCAAATTGCCTGCTGTTTCTTAAGCGTAAGAGTCCATGTTGGAGGTAGAAGGGAAAGGGTAGTAAAACAATATAAGAAAAAATAGCCCTGGTTTTTTTTTTTCTTAATTGTAAATTAACGCCAATAAATTAAGGACTTAAATCTGCAGCTATTGAATCACTAAAGCTTTGCAAAGTCACATTTTGTGTATGATTTATTGGTTTAGTGAGTAGGCAGAGCAGGAAGTATCTTACTGTTGCGTATTCAAATTTGGGAATTGGCGAGGGTCTCACGTTTATCATGAACATACAAAATATGATGCATGTACCACACAGGATTGTTAGGAGGATTAATACAGAGACTGCTTAACACAATTCCTTGCAGGTACCAGGCACTTAGGAAACACATTTCAGCCCATAGGGGTTCAGGCTATGGGGAGATCATATGGCGTCGAATGTTTCATGAATGGTTTTTTGGTCAAACGTGTCACTTGGGAGGGTTCCTGAAAAATGGCTAGAATTGTGACTGGAACTATCCGGAGGGGGAGGGGGGTATGTAAGAATATAATAGATAAAGGAAACGTATCAGTAAAGTCAAGAGTGTAAACTCACAAGGGTGCCGGGCTGGCTCAGTCAATGGAGAAGGTGATTCTTGACCACAGGGGTGTAAATTCAAGCCCCATATTGGGTGTAGAGATTACCTAAAAACACAACCTTTAAGGGGCACGTAGGTGACTCAGTCGTTTGAGCATCCATATTTCGATTTCGGCTCTGGTCATGATCCCAGTAAACTCACACAAAAGGTTGCCCATACCTCTGAATAATTAAATACATTCAATAATTAGAATAAAAAAGACTGTAAAGTAATATGTTTTGTATGAACTTGGTTTTTTAATAAGATAATTTATTGACCCATATAGGTTTGACCACGGGGATATATTTATGAACATAGAAGTATTAATATCAATATATTAATATTGATTACCTCAAGAGGGTGAGGATGAAGGAGGATGTTAATCAAGTGCAATGTGTCCTTGTGAGTGCGTGTGTGTGCATGCAAATTAATAACAAAAATTAAAACTCGTTGACAAAAATACCATTGATTTTGGCTAAGGTATGTCTGAAGAACCTTAGAGAAACAGCAAATACGTTATGTCTTCAGTACTGCTGTTACAAAAAAACGATTTCACTGAGGTTTTTCCAGATGAATGTATTCAGTCGTGGTGTTCATGCACAAGGGATGTTTATAGAGACAGAATTTAATGTAAATTTTTTATAAAGTGAATAATCATCAGCAATTTGTTATATATATGTACTTTTATGGGTATATATTCAGGAACTCGGATATTAATGCCCTTTAATACAAAGAGTGGATGTAAAACTATAACATCCTTGCGGCCAACTTCTGGTATAGGCTGTGCGGGTGAGGGACTACTCAGGAGTGAAAAATAGAATTCGTATGCCTGGCAGCGATGAACCTTCCATCATCCTGTTCTTTGTTCATTGACAGTTGGTATGGAATCAATCGTAGCAAGAAATACATATGGTTACGGAAAACACGTTTATGGTTGAAAATGCTTGTTATTCTCCATTTCTGTCTCTGACTCAGCCTTCTCTCCCCAGGCAGTATATGGTGCTGGTCCCCTCCCTGCTCCACACCAAGACTCCTGAGAAGGGTTGCGTCCTTCTGAGCTACCTGAATGAGACAGTGACTGTAAGTGCTTCCTTGGAGTCCCTCAGGGCAAACCAGAGCCTCTTCACTGACCTGGTGGTGCAGAAGGATTTATTCCACTGCGTCTCCTTCACTGTGAGTACTATTTGCCTGTCCTTGTTTGATACGTTATATCGAATCATGGTGACGGGAGCTGGTGTTGAATCTGCAAAGAACAACTTTAAGAATGTTAGTGAGCTGGGGCACCTCGCTGGCTCAGTTGGTAGACCATGTGACTCTTCATCTTGGGGTCATGAGTTTGAGCCCACGTTTGGATGTGGAGCCTTTAAAAAAAATACAATATTTTTTTTAAATGTTGGTGGGGACTTCATAACGTGCGAAAGAGAGTGAGTTTTTAGCTACTAAGAAACAAAGCATGGGGGCGCCTGGGTGGCTCAGTCGGTTAAGCGGCCGACTTCGGCTCAGGTCATGATCTCGCGGTCCGTGGGTTCGAGCCCCGCGTCGGGCTCTGTGCTGACTGCTCAGAGCCTGGAGCCTGTTTCAGATTCTGTGTCTCCCTCTCTCTCTGACCCTGCCCTGTTCATACTCTGTCTCTCTCTGTCTCAAAAGTAAATAAACGTTAAAAAAAATTAAAAAAAAAAAAAGAAACAAAGCATGGAATTTCCATCCACAGAGGAGAGAAATATTTTTCTGCATGCCAAAGTTCAATTTAAATTAAAAAAGAATTCTATTGGCCATAGAAAGCATGACTTAGTCAAAGAGATTTTCTTTTCTTTTCTTTTTTAAATAAAGGTTGTTTATTTATTTTGAGAGAGAGAGAGAGAGAGAGAGAGAGAGAGAGAGAACCCCAATCCCAAGCAGGCTTCATGCTGTCAGCGCAGAGCCCGACACAGGGCTCGATCTCATGAACCATGGGATCGTGACATGAGCCGAAATCACGAGTCGGATGCCTGAACCACCCATGCGCCCTGACTTAGTCAAAGAGGGTTTCTAATTTTGATATGTAACCATCTCTTTAAGGTCAGAGCAAGCAATTAACTAGAGTTCCAGGTTAGCTCTCTGGATATTTGGGTTCCACTGACGGCTGTTCTCACTGACATATCTCCCCTATATCTTATATTATTATCTTCATTCATGTCTGGCAAAATATTCATACTTACCTAGCCCTTGGTGAAGCTGAGAGAGAGGTAGAAAATAGTCATGGATGAAGGATTCAGAGAAAGAAGACTGTGCAACTCCTCGGTGGTATTTTTTGTTGTTCAGCTCCCAAGGAGCTCATCCTTGTCAGAGATGGCATTTCTCAGTGTCCAGATAAAGGGACCAACACAAGACTTCAGGAAGAGGAACACAATGCTGGTAAAGAATGCTCAAAGTCTGGTCTTTGTCCAGACAGACAAACCCATCTATAAACCAGGACAGACAGGTATGTAGGGAAATTCTACTACTGGGGCACTACTGAGAAGGAGAGGCCACCCCAAAGCTGGTTTTCCAGCCAAGCGCCATTAATTATCCCCATCTCTTAGCCTCCTGCCCTATCACTCACATGACCTGCCTTATCATATCATGTCTGAGTCTTATCAGAGTATTTCTTTTTTAGTAAAATTCCGTATTGTCTCTGTGGATGAAAACTTTCACCCCTTAAATGAACTGGTAAGGATCTCAGTAGTTACGGTTTGGGTTGGTGGTGGGGATGGGGGGAGGGGATGGGAGTACTCACCCAAGCAGGGGCAGGAAGGTCCAGGAAAAGCAAGAAGCTGAAACTCATTCCTTTTGGAAACTGGGATCCTAACTCCCTACAGATCTAGAGTCTTATGGAAGGCATTACTGAGGAGTAAACAATGGAGGAAGCTCTCTTACAACAGTAATTAATCAGCTCAACAATAGTCAGCTACATTTATTGCTGTGACCATAATACATTAAACATAATGAAGAGTAAAAAAGTGAGATGTTATCCATATCCATACTCTCAAGGAGTTTATGATTACTAAAAGCACAGAGTTTCACTGTTTCTGAATATATACATAATAGACAAGATTGTAATATGGTAACAAATACGTATATATACTATATACACATGTATTTGTGATAGATATTAACACATAGTATAATATACAATATATATCGCATGTAAAGATTTCATTTTTGTTAATTGGGTGATCCTTGCTCCAACTAGCTTTCAACAAGGAAAGAAACAAAGCTGCTGTAAAAATGCAAGTTTTTAAATTAGGAAAAAATGTTCTTAGTTAACTGTTAACCAAAATTCTTACTTGGTCTAAATCAAAATGACATATCACGGTATTAATATATAATTTATATAAGTAAGCAATATAGTCATATTCTTTACTTACAGGTCGTAAGTACCTAGTATTACTGGTTAAAAATATGAGTAAATTAATAAATATTAATAAAACTTATTCACCAAAAATATTTTTCCAGGAAATGATTGTTGTGGAAATACATTATTTATGCTTTTCACTTAGAACTATTTACTAGTTTCCCTGAACAGTTCTAGCTCTTTAATGTTTCAGGTTAAATTTTGTTATAACTTACTACAGAATCCATTTTCCCATTTCCCTATTTGATCACAAGTCTGAAATCATAGTCTTTGGTGAAATTCTAATCACATCTCTTTCCTTTTTTCATATAGATTCCACTGGTATACCTTGAGGTAAGCATCAGAGTCTTGTATAAAGAAATCAGCGCGTTTAAGAATGGAAGTTCTGATACTCCTGAGAGATGAATTACTATTAAAAAAAACAACTGTCAGATCTAAAATCCCCTGCTCCCAGATGTCAGGTTTACCCTGTTTTATCTTTCTTCTGTGTTTATCTCTTCTGAAGGCAATGCCAGTTACCAACCCCAAAGTCTTTTGTTCAAGAGCTATCATAGCTACATGATTATTCTCCATGCTCCCTGTTTCTGTCTAGGACCCAAAAGGAAACCGTGTTGGACAATGGCAAGGTGTCAAGTTGGAGAGTGGCCTCCAACAGCTGGCCTTTCCCCTCTCGTCCGAGCCCATTCAGGGCTCTTACAAGGTGGTGGCACAGAAGGAATCAGGCAAAAGGATAGAGCACTCCTTCACTGTAGAGGAATTTGGTATGGATTATGAACGATGAAAAGGACATAACATTTTGTTTCTTACCAAGCATTCATTTAGATTTTTTGAATTCCGCGTAGGTATGTTGAACTCGGATTGGAATCAGCTTTAGCTGTTTGTAAAGTCATCGTAATTCTGTGCACCAGAAATTCACGAGTCTGATTTCCAGTAGCAAGTTGCACTTTGCCAAGTATCAAAATTCTTATTTCAGTGGAACCATCATCATTTGTTTAGTGTCATTGAGATCTGCTGTCACCACGAAGTCAGTTAAATTTTGCATGAGTTGTTAAACCTTATTATCTTAAAATTGGCACATTGAAAAATGCATCTATAAGAGACTCTTAAAAACTGAGAACAAACTGAGGGTTGATGGGGGGTGGGAGGGAGGGGAGGGTGGGTGATGGGTATTGAGGAGGGCACCTTTTGGGATGAGCACTGGGTGTTGTATGGAAACCATTTTGACAATAAACTTCATATATTGAAAAAAGAAAAATGCATCTAGGCCTTCAGGATATTATTTTGGGGAAAATTATAGACATGAAAATATTTGTATTTCCATTAAATATTTACCAACCTCCCTATTTCCATTATCTCTACCAACAGTGCTTCCCAAGTTTGAGGTCAAAGTTCAGGTGCCAAAGATAATCAGTATCCTGGATGAAAAAGTGAACATAACAGTATGTGGGATGTGAGTTAAATTTCTTTTGCCTGAAATTTCAGATTTTGCCTCCATTTGAGTCATTATTTAGCTAGGTACCTCAGTACAAATTAATTTTTAACTGAATTAAAAAACATTTCAATGACTTATTTCAGCTGCTTATTATTAAAATTTTCAAATATGCAGAGGAATAGAGGACACCCATAATTATGATTTAACAACTAACACCTTTCTATATTTGCTACATCATTTTTTTTTCCTTTAACATTTCAGGATAAATTACAAAGATCATTACATTGTCCCCTTGATGCAGCACTATGTACCTTTAAAAATTATAGACATTTTCTGGGGTGCCTGAGTGGCTCAGTTGGTTGAGCGTCTGACTTCAGCTCAGGTCATGATCTCAC
>NW_024419840.1:0-5285 GCF_014898765.1 Herpailurus yagouaroundi
ATCTTTTTTCTTTTCTAATCTAGGAAGTTAGCGCTATAAATTCCCCCCTAATGAATGTCGAGTCCAGTTGATTTCTTACTTCTCACCCTCATTTTACATTACATTTCCTGCTTCTCTACATGCCTGGTATTATTTAGTTGAATGACAATCATTTTAGCTTGTTAGGTGCTAAATATTTTTGTATTCATATAAAAAACCCTTAAGATTTGTTCTAAGATGCAGTTATGCACTTGGAAATATTTTGATCCTTTCCATCTGGTTTTTAAGATCTATTGGATGGGGCCACAATGGTGTTTAGTTTAGGGTTAATTATTCCCATATCATTGGGAATACATCATATGATGTAAGTACTCTACAGGATGATTCCTGAATTTCAAAGTTTTCAAGTCTGGCTGGCACTATTCCCAGCCCCCTGTGGGCACTGAATGCTAATCCCTCTAATCCTTTTGGGTGGTTCTTTCTCTGGCCTCAAATAGCTTTCTCACAGGCACCTGCTGACAGCACTGTACTGAGTAGTTGAAAGTGACCTTTTGCAAATCTCTGGAGTTCTCTCCTCTCCTCTACTCCTCCCAGAATCTGTGGACACCTTGAACTGTCTGGCTTCTGAGCACTGCTTCCTTAACTCGGGGAGCCCCAGGGCCCCACCTGGATTCCCTTCCCTGCAGCAGTGCCTAGCATGTCTCTCAAGGCAGAAATTGAGGGCAATTGTAGGGCTAACTTCATTTATTTCCTATCTGTCAAGGTCACTGTCCTTCATTGCCTAGTGTCCCTTGTCTTGAAAACTATTGTCTTTTTGTTGGTTTAACATTTTTAATGTTTATTTATTTTTGAGAGAGAGAGAGAGAGAGAGAGAGCGAGCGCGCGCGCAAGCAGGGGAGGGGCAGAAAGAGAGGGAGACACAAAATCCAAAGCAGGCTCCAGGCTCCGAGCTGTCAGCACAGAGCTCGACATGGGGCTCAAACCCACAAACGGTGAGATCGTGACCCAAGCTGAGGTCCGGTGCTTAATGGACTGAGCCACCCAGGTGGCCCTTGAAAACTATTATTTGTACCTTTTGCCTATTAATTTTTTTTTCCAAGCGAGTAGGCTAATCTGGTCCTTGTTACTATAGCCTGGTTATAAGCTTTCGACTAAAGTAGCTTTAATTTACCTGTCTCATCTCAGCAAGATTATGCATCTTTTCATACAATTATGATTCTTTTTGTCTTTCTGTAAATTACATACTCATTTCTTGGCTCATTTTTCCCTAGGGTGTTTCTTCCTCCTCTAGTTTTGGTGAACTCTATAGAGATTTATACACTAGAGATAACTCTTTGTTATTAATATGAAATTAAATTCCAGATATTTGCCAAGTATAACATTTGTCATTTAATTCTTATGGGTTTTGTCATGCACATGTTTTTGATTTTTATGTAAAAATATTTTCCCGAATTGCTTCTCAATTATTAAATGTATTTCTTAAAAAAACGGCTTTTATGTAAAACTATTTTTCCTTATTGCGCCTAAATGATTCGATAGATTTTTAAAATAAACAAACAACATAAATAAACACATCTGGTGGAAATCAAGCCATACAGATGAGCTTTATAAGCCCCCCCACCTTGGGTGAGGGGCACTAAGGCTCTGACCTAATAGCCGGACTCTTAGTACCCAGATTTTTTTTTTTCAGGGAAAATGTCTTTGAAATAAACTTGCATTGATTATCTGCATGTGTCTATATTTGAAATCAGTTGCTGGGGCGCCTGGGTGGCGCAGTCGGTTAAGCGTCCGACTTCAGCCAGGTCACGATCTTGCGGTCCGCGAGTTCGAGCCCCGCGTCAGGCTCTGGGCTGATGGCTCAGAGCCTGGAGCCTGTTTCCGATTCTGTGTCTCCCTCTCTCTCTGCTCCTCCCCCGTTCATGCTCTGTCTCTCTGTCCCAAAAATAAATAAACGTTGAAAAAAAATTTTTTTTTTTTAAAAAGAAATCAGTTGCTAAAGTTGGGTAAGGTGGAGCTCCGTATGCTGAATTCGGTTGTTCGTCACCTCCAAGCTCTAGTTTTGGAGAACTAGTCCCTGGGAAGAAACTCCAAGCGCAGGAAGGGAAGCAGAAGATTCCCATCCAGCTAAGACCCCGTGTGGGAGCAGGGAAGCACGGCGAGGGGAAAGAGGTGCCACTGTTTATTGAGCACCTGCTATGTGGCAGCCACTGTGGACGACGACGTTTGTCCAAGAGAAGGGCTGCAGCGGATGCAGCGGATATCGTGCTGTTTGCTGCTGCCTCGTCTTGGGGACACCGTTCCTGAATTCGGAAACCCTCCCTCCTTACCACCCCTGCCTCCCCGCAGTGGAAGTCAGTAACTCGCTTTCCCAGCTCCCCTTGCGATTCAGGGCAGGCGCGGGATCCGGCTCCACCAATCAGATGCACGGACGCAACCCTCTGACTTGGAGGAGCGAAGTGATTGGAGGAGGCACGCGCTGCGGGAAATCCGCTTGCGCGTGAGAGTTACAGCCGAGGCTGCGTTTCGGAAGAGCAGCGGTGGGGTCCCGGGGCCCGGCCTCCTCCGTCCGCCCTGTGAGCCGAGATGTCTGTGCTCAGCGTGGACGTGGCACTGGGGGACCTTCACTGGAGGTGACCCGCGGGGGGACTGGGACATTTAGCCACCACCCCTGATCCACAGGCCCTTTGTGGGGGCTCGTCCGGGAGGTCCCTAATACCTTTACCCTGGTGCTGGGGGAACCTCTGGCTGTTGTTGCCTGTTTTTTCAGGCTTGTCGGGAGGGAGACACGGTTGAAACTTGCAGCTTCTTCACCGCTGGCAAAGGGGGGGGGGGGAGGGAAATCAACATCTCTCCTTGTTTGCCGTAGAGAATCGGGTTGGCAGACGGTGAAACCATTGTGCTAATGGCCACCAACGCTTCCCTTTGTTCATTGGAATAGGAGTCCAGCCTTTCCCCCCACACCAGATGCTGTGCCTGGTGACAGATGATCGTGAGGTGCAGGAGGAAAACCGGGATATCAAAACTCGGTGACCAGCGAGGCTATCAAAACGACAAAAGCCCCCCACCCACCACTCCGTGCGGTCTGGTCTGGAAGGTAATTGTGGGCGGGGTGCGCAGGGTGGGGTATTTGACATTACATGAAGCCCGAACATGTGAATTTGATCAATTAGTGGGAAGCGATTCCCTCCAGCCCCCCGGCAAGATCACAGGGAATTTGTTAGCCCTGAACGGGAATGCTTCACAGAAGAGAAGTCCCTGGAAGTGATATCCCCGGAACGCTTTGGCTCTGTTGTCAAGGGTTAGGGTCTCTTGGGAAAGGCTTTAGGGTTTAACGGTCCTCTCACCGTTATCTGGCGCCTGTATATTTAAAGCTTCTGCATTCGTCCATTCCTTCAACCAATACTTAATGGACGCCAGGCACTGCCCCAGAGTCCGTGAACGGCAATGGAGACTGCTTACAGATTCCTCCCTGCGTGGGGTTAACACACTCACATCAGTGTCTCACACCACAAACAGCTCCCTTAAATATGTACCATTTTCCTTATGGAAACTTGAGGTTCAGGTCAGGCAGCCTGTGAGCCCTTCCCCAGCTTGTTCTCCGCAGAGCAGCAAGACTGATCTTTTAAAAACTGCAAATCACTCCCTGCTTAAAATCCTCCACTGGTTCCTCATCATTCTTTTTTTTTTTTTTTTTTAATTTCTATTCATTTTTAAGAGAGAGAGAGAGAGAGAGAGAGAGACGGAGCGTGAGTAGGGGAGGGGCAGAGAGAGGGAGACACAGGATCCGAAGCAGATTCCAGACTCTGAGCTATCAGCACAGAGCCCAACGTGGGGCTCGAATCCACAAACCACGAGATCATGATCTGAGCCAAAGTCAGACGCTTAACCGACTGAGCCACCCCAGGTGCCCCAGTTCCTTCCTCGTCACTCGTAACAGTAAAATCCCAATTCCTTAACATGGGCTGTGAGGCCTTGAAGGATCTGGCTCCTCTTTGACCTCGTCTTGAACCTCTCCCCGACTTGCTTACCATAATTCAGTCACGGTTGTCTTCCCTCTATCCCTCCAGTGTGCCAGGCTGGATCCTGCCCCAGGACCTTTGCACCACCTATTCGTAAACACTCTACCCTCCATGAATTGCCTTGTTACCATTCAGATTTCAGTTCAAATACTACCTCTGCGAGAAGGCCTTCTGAGACTTGGCTACCTTACCTTAAATGAACTCACACCCATCGTTCTTTCCTGCAACGTTTGTTTTATTTTTCACATAGCGCTACCAGTCAGCTTTCTTAGTCACAAGCAATGGAAACCGATTCTGGCTGATGTTGTGGTGAGGAGGGAATCAGCCTTCACAGTTAGACATACTGGTCTGTTCTGTCCCTTACCAGCTGCAATGGCCTGAGACAAGTTTCGTAATCTCTTTGATCTTATAAAGATGTGAGTCAGAACTCGTGCTTTCCCTGCTCAGTCCTCTAAAGCCTTCTCATCTCAAACAGAGAGAAAGCCAGGCTCCTTTCTCTGCCCTCGAAAGCCATACCAACTGGACCATTTCTTGCCTGACCTCTTCTTCCATGGTTTCCCTTTCGCTTTGCTCCAGTTTGTCGCAGTCAGACTTAATGCTGCCTCAGGGCCTTTGCACTCACTGATCACGCTCTCTGCAAGGCTCTGCTCTGAACATCAACATGGTTTGCTCCCTCACTCCTTTTACGACTTCACTCAAATGTTGTCATCTCCGTGAAACCTTCCCTGGTTGAAATTTGCAACCCCGTCCCTGCCTCCTCCATACCCACCTCTGCTTTATTTTTCTCCACAGAACTCGTCAGCTTGCAACGTACTGTGTCGCTGGCTTGTTGGCTTATTTGCCTGTCTCCCCTCCGCACCGTGACCGCTCCGTGAGAAAGGATGCTTCGTCACCAGGGTGTTCTAGCAGCTGGAACACAGGCGCATGCAGATCCGGTGAGTGAATGAGTGAGCAGGGCTCACCTGCTTTCTCCTCTTCTGCACGGTGGGCGATTAGAGCCTTAGAGCCCCTCCCCGCCGTTAGCATTGTGAGGACTGAAGGGCTTAAGTCCTTAGAGTGTCTGGCACACGCCTGCAGGAGCTGGCGGGTCTCCGGGCTCGCCCCGTGCGGTTCGCAGGCGTGGCTGCCCACTCAGGACGAGCAGCCCAGGAAACAGATGGATTGACACTCTTTGCCTCGAGCGGCCCGAGGGCTGTGTTTGAAAAAGTCTTGAGGCCAATAACTATGAGCAGCTGAAGTCAGTCCACTAGGTTAGTCCGGAGACAGCACTGGTCACATGGACGTTGG
>NW_024419841.1:0-5612 GCF_014898765.1 Herpailurus yagouaroundi
GCACCTCTGCCCATCTCTTCCTGCGTCTTCCCACCCTGCCGGCCCTCAGCAGTCTGCTTCCCTCACAGCAGCCAGAGGGGCTCCCTACAAACAGGAATCTGACCATGGTGTGTGGGCTTAAAATGTACCACTTGAATGCCACTTCACACCTGTCAGAATGCCTAGAATTAACAACTCAGGAAATAACAGATGTTTGTGAGGATGCTGAGAAAGGAGAACACTTTTGCGTTGTTGGAGGGAATGCAAACTGGGGCAGCCACTGTGGAAAACAGTATGGAGGCTCCTCAAAAAATTAAACATAGAACTGCCCTATGACCCAGCAATTGCACTAGTAGGTATTTATCCAAAGGATACAAAAATGTGGATTCGAAGGGGTATATGCATCCCAAATTTATAGCAGCACTATCAGCCTTAGTCAAACTACAGAAAGAGTCCAAATGCCCATAGACTGATGAGTGGATAAAGAAGATTTGTATATATGTACATTGGAATAATAGCGATGAAAAAGAATGAAATCTTACCATTTGCAACAATGTGGATGGAACTAGAGTGCACAGTAAAACCTTTGACTATGAGTACCTTGTTCTGCAAGTGTTCTATAAGGCGAGCAAACATTTCTAATAAATTAAAAAATTATCATGTTTGTTTTTGAGAGAGACAGACCAGCATGAATGGGAGAGGAGCAGAGAAAGAGAAGACACAGAATTCGAAGCAGGCTCCAGGCTCTGAGCCATAAGTACAGAGCCCAATGTGGGGCTTGAACTCATGAACCAGGAAATTATGACCTGAGCCGAAGTTGGATGCTTAACTGACTGAGCCACCCAGGCACCCCTCTAATAAATTGCAACTTGATAAATGAGCAATGTCTTGCAATACGGGTGGGATGTGACTCCAGATGTCACATGATCACAACTGAGCCAATGGTTCCTCTCTCTCTCCTGCTGTAGGATTGTGGGTGATCATCTCCCATGCTCGGTCTCAGGTTGTAGTATTTGGCAGAAATCAGTGATTTTTCAGAATGTTTGAAGATGCCTACAATGGGCACTGGTGTATTTTTTGTCACTTCAAAGCACCTGTGGACAGTCCTTTGCTTCTCCATACAAGAGGAAGCTCAGGAATGCTTTGCTTCATTCTAGGTCAGGCTGCCTGCAGATTGAGGCCCTTTCCTTTGCTGCCTTATTGTCAGTTTACATTAAATACAATATATGACAAGAGTTTATTAATACTGTGCTGTAGTCAACATCCATGCAAGTGTATACAATTGCCTCCATGCAGGAAAAGATTCCAATGAGCCAATAGATAGCAGTGATTCCATTAGTGATCGTGAAAGTCGTCCAACACAATAACCCTCCTCTCTCTTGTCTCCTTCACACCAGTCATGAAGGTTTTCAAAGGTAAGTGCAAGTTAGTTTGTTTATTTTTCTTTATATTTTATATTTCCTTTATTATTTTGTATTATATTACAGTATTGTAATCATTTTTATATAAATATTTTGGGGTTGCAGAACAAATCATCTGAGTTTCCATTATTTCTTATAGGGAAATTTGCTTTGATAGACAAGTGCTTTGGATTACAAGCATGTTTCCAGAACGAATTATGCTCGCAATCCAAGGTTTACTGTATTATGCTAAGTGAAATAAGTCAGTCAGAGAAAAAGAAATATCGTATGATTTCACTTATATGCGGAATTTAAGAAACAAAACAGATGAACATAGGGGAAGGAAAGGAAAAATAAGATAAAAACAGGGAGGGAGGCAAACCATAAGAGACCTAAATGCAGAGAACAAACTGAAGGATGCTGGAGGGGAGGTGGGTGGGCAGATGGGCACTTGCTGGGATGAGCGCTGGGTGTTGTATGTAAGTAACGAATCACTAAATTCTACTCCTGAATCCAAAACACTATATGTTAACTAACTTGAATTTGATTAAAAATTTTTTCTACTTGGTACAACCACTTTGGTAAACTTTTGTCAACATCTATTCAACCTGAACATAGTATCCCCTATGACTTGGCCTTTACACTTCTAGCTACAGACTCAACACAACACGTAAGTGTTAATCCACTAAAGGACATGTAGTAGATGTCATAAGAACACCATTTGTAGGATCCCCAAATGGAAATGTCTATGCATATGTTCACATAATGGAATACCACACAGCTCTTTTGTGTATGTATTTTAAGAGTATTTAGAGTTCCCCATTGCCCTTGGAACAAACTCTCTAAGTGGACACCATGGTCTCACATGATCTTGCCCTACCCACATATCTACATCTCATTCCAGCACCCTCTTAGTGACTTCCAACTCTCCCTGGTGAACTGAACATACCAATGTCCCCAAATGCACCATAGATAAGGACATCTTGATGGGGAGGGGTGGCATTAGTTAGTAAACCATAATGAGTAAAATGATGAAAGGAATCCCAAAATTGCCATAGACGGTTTTTCCAAGCTCTCGTTGTCAGTGTTCATGAGCAAAAGTGTCTCATGAACTCCTCTGGAGTCCGTGTTTCCCTCTGGCTGTGTGAAAGGGGTGTGTGCCTAGGGCTGCACCTGCCCTCCTTCCCTGAAAGGGGTCTCTTCCTTCTAATGACAACCTTCTCCTCCCAGTCATGACCTCACTTCTCTCTGTAGACACCTGAGAGAGGCGGGTTCCTATTCACCAACTGCACACATGTGCACATTGTAATCGATTCCTGCTTCCCCCCTTCAAGGTGGTGTGACCCAGGACAAATTATGTATCAGATTTGCAGTTTCTGTGTTTCAAAATTGTGAATAATAATAGAAGTGGGTCATATCTAAATGCGGAGAAATAATGATTTATTTTGAGACTTAGAAGAGTGAATGCATAGGAAACCCTTTCCACAACGTTTGGCAAATGGCAGGCACTCATATGCAACAGCCCTCCCTTGGTTTATTATTATAAAACACCTTCTGCCTGCAGCTCAAATATCTGGCCACAGCTTAAGTAAGAAATTACATTAACAGAAGACCCCCTCCTGGATGCTCAGACATATGATTTCCCAAACCCTATCATGGAAGTTAGACCTAAAGTTGCATGTGACCCGTTCCTTCACATGTTGTGTGGCCTTCACCAACATTTCTCATCTGCCAAAAGGGGTACCCACACCCTTGACCTTTCTTTGTGCCATCTTGAGATAGCACTGTGTCCTCCAACAGAGCCCGCAGATAGATGTAAGTACACAGGAATGAGAAATTGATGTTTTATTGAAAGTAATGTGGGGAAAAACAGAAAAGAGTTTCCATAAGCAACACCCTTTAAACATTCTGTATGTTCTTATCCAAGCACTGAACCGTCTCCTCCCCTCACTCTCTTCCCCTCCCTTCCTCCCACCCTCCCTCCCTCCCTCTTTCCCTTCACTTCTCATTCTGACATCCTTCACTCAACACCGATCAAGGTAGAAAAACTCCCTTAGGGTCTATCCTCTGCTAGGACAGAAGGAACTATATACACTGTCAACCAACTTCTTGGAGAGAAAGAGTTTATTTACTTTTTGTACATTTTTATATTAAAGGGTGTATAAAACACTGGACACATGCCTGAAAGAAAAGCTGATGGCATTTATTATTATGCATACTTTTGTTCAGCTGTATGGTGATGAAGGGAAAGTCTTTCCTTCCTTCTCCATTTGAGAAGAACCATGGGCATCAGTGCCCAGACACGTCCATGTGATGCTCCCCCCCCCAACTCATCCACAGGTACATAACACATTTGTAGACAGAAGTAATGGGATGGAGTTCATCACATGGGGTCTTGAACAGGAGATCATGATCTCTAGATCCTATGCAAGAGGGAGGCACACAAATTGGAGAAAAACGAATACCTAGCAGGTATCCAACACCTATAGATGCATTCAACAATACTTACTCAGTATTTTCTTACATTGAATCCCTACATCAGTCTTATGGAGATGGACCTTTTCATCCCCAACCCTACTGTCATTTTCTCCACCACCAACTGGCCATCAGGAGCTTAGGGGACTGAATTTTCTCTGGAAGCTTTTCTTTATGGCATTCTTGAGCTCCTTATTTTGGAGGCTGAAAATGATCGGGCTGAGAAAGGGGGTGAAGACTGTATAGGTGGTGGCCTTCAGGGTGTTGCTGTCCATAGAATGGAGGCCCTTGGGCTTGAGGTAAATAATGGAGGCAAAGTGGTAGTGCAGAACGACCATAGTGAGGTGACACACACATGTAGAAGGTCTCAGCTGAGTAGATCCTCAATATGGCGGCCACGATGAAGACATAGGAGAAGACGATGAGGAATAAACAGCCCATTAGAGCTGAGACACACACCAGGATCACAGCCAAGGTGACGGAGGATGTCTCCTTCCCACAGGCCAACTTTCGAAGGGAAAGCACGTGGCAGGCAAAATGGTGGATCACATTAGACCCACAGAAGGTGAGGTGAAAAACTATCAGGGTCAACATCATTCCCATGACTGAGCCACCAGCCCAGCACCAGGGGCAGCTGTGGGGACTCATGAGCACATTGTAGCACAGGGGGTGGCAGATGGCTATGTAGCAGTCATAGCCCATGATCATGAACAGAAAGGACTGCTCTGTGTCCTCACATCACTTTGCCCTCATTATTCATTCATATAGTAAAGAAATGTTATTCAACACTTATTTCATATGGAAATATTATAGGTGATGGGATCCAGCTATACCCAAGAACTAGGTCTCTGCTCTCTCTTTTCATGGTCCAGTGAAAGAATCTGTCATATAACCAAAGATGACAGCACAGAATGGTCAGAGATGTGATGAAGGCAGCCTAGGGATCTGAAGAAGCTGGCGTGGGTCACAGATCCAACCTGGGATTTAGAGACTTTGGCAATTGGTGATGTCTACATTGAGACATGAGGGAGTGTAAGTATGATTCAGGCAAGGCAGGTAGGTGGAAGATGGGTTTCCAACAGTATAGCAAGTGCAAAGGTTCAGGGTGACAGAGGCATGGTGCATTGGGGACAATCGTTGTCTAGCACAGCCCAGAGAGTTGGAGGTGGCTAGAGGAATTCTGGAATGCGAAGGCAGATAGGTGGGTAGGACAAGATCATGCAAGACCATGGCGTCCACTTAAAGAGTTTGTTCCAAGGAACTCTAAATACTCTCAAAATAAATACAGAAAAGATGGAAAGCCTGGATGGCTCATTTCGTTAACCATCTGACTTCGGCTCAGGTCATGATCTCATGGTTCGTGGGTTTAAGCCCCACAATCTGGCTTTGTGCTGACGACTCAGAACCTGGTGCCTGCTTTGGATTCTGTGTCTCCCTCTCTCTCTGCCCCTCCTCACACTCACACTCTGTGTCTCCCATTCTCTCTCTCTCAAAAATGAATAAACATTTAAAAAAATTTTAAATACACAGAAAAGATGTGTATGGTAATTGAGTATGTCAACATATTTGTAGATGTTTCCTCTTGGGGGTCCTATGACGTCTACTACATGTTCCTTCGTGGATTAATACTTACATGTTGTGTTGGGTCTGAAGCTAGCAGTGTAAATGCCGAGTCATAGGGGATACCTATGTTCAGCTTGAATAGATTCTGCCAAATGGATTTCCAAAGTAATTATACCAAGAGGTACATTTTAAGCC
>NW_024419842.1:0-11538 GCF_014898765.1 Herpailurus yagouaroundi
GCCGCCATCTTCCCTCCTCTCCCTGGGCTTCTCAATTCTTAACAGATGTGATGTCTTACTTTCTGACCAGTATAAAATTTATAGTTTTTTTTTCTCTTAACAAATGACATTTATTTACTCACCTTTTATTCATTCTCAGCTGGCATATACTTATTGAAGATCTTACAGGGTCTAATTTCAAGTGAAACCTGACATTTCTTTAGGAAATGTATCTACCCAAACCCAATAAAAACATATACTTATTAGTTTTGATAACTATTTTTGTGGGCTTTATATTACTACCTTTAATATAAAAAAATAGGATATATACAATATTACTTTTGAGTAGCTTTTTTAGTAGTAGGGATGAGTAGAAATAAGCTGTGGAATTTTAGAAACAGAAAAGACCTTAGAAATTGGAAAGCCTTGGGGTGCCTGGGTGTCTCAGTTGGTTGAGCGTCCAACTTTGGCTGAGGTCATGATCTCGCATTTTGTGAGTTCGAGCCCCACATTAGGCTCTGTGCTGACAGCTCAGAGCCTGGAGACTGTTTCAGATTTTGTGTCTCCCTCTCTCTCTGCTCCTCCCCCAACTTGTGCTCTGTCTCTGAAAAATAAATAAAAGCATTAAAAATAATTTAAAAAACCCAAGAAAGTGAGAAGGCTTGTGGTGGCCCAAGTTAATTTAGACAAAGTATCAGAATAATATAAACACCTGTGTTAGAGCCCAAATCTATACTCAGTCTCTGTCTTTTCCTATATTCTAACATTATTGTGGTCATCTGTGTTTATTACCTTATTGTCGCACTTATTAAAAAATACACATTGGAGTATTACATCACCTTGTTCAGCATCCATGGATACAAAGTTATATGAATAATGATTCATATTTGCTCTCATATCCTTAGGTCCTTAGGTCCAGGCAAGAGAGGCTCTCTGCCATGGACTGTATGCTCTTGAGGCCACTGTCCTGGATTTCCTCTAGCCATGCTTCTCTCCAAGAGGTTATACTTCCTTTTCCTGGCCATTTTCTTGTTAACTGGGACCCTGGAGTTCTCTTTCCCAATTCAGGGCCTAACTGAGTCTCTTTACTATGTCCTCCTTAGGATATAGATGGTATGAACAAGTCAAAGAGTGAAGGATGATTAAGGAGCAGCTGATTATGGGTGTTGTGGATGGAGCTTGGCTGAACAGGCTGAGATTTCTGTATGCATGCATGTATGCTAGGGCTCTTACTCTGTGGAACAGAACTATGACTCTGAAGAGAATGGAGCAGGCAAAGTTTTAGGGGCTGGCTCTCTCCTGCTACCGTTTCTGGTAGAGTGAGGAGTTTCAGAATTATACACTTTTACATGGGTTATCTGGGACTCGGAACACATATTTATCAAGACAAGAGAATGGAATATATTTTACTATAACTGTTTAATAGTTTGATTTTTCAAATTTTAAATATTTAGACATCATATATGTGATTTTCATTTGTCTTCTTGTCTTGAACCCACAAATGTTAGAGGAAGGATTTTCTCTTAAAGATTAGTGTTTGGTTATAAAAGTGACAGAAATGCAGTTTCCTCTTCACGATTAAAATTGTGCATATGACTTTGATATTATTGATATTATAAGAGCTTAAAAGGACAGCCAGATTCAGTGAGTTAAACTTGACTTTAGACAACTTAGAGTTGACTGGTACCCCTGGGTAGGTCTCAGGCAGATTCAGTGGGAGTATTCTTAAACTGGTATAAAATGGGGGCGCCTGGGTGGCGCAGTCGGTTAAGCGTCCGACTTCAGCCAGGTCACGATCTCGCGGTCCGTGAGTTCGAGCCCCGCGTCAGGCTCTGGGCTGATGGCTTGGAGCCTGGAGCCTGTTTCCGATTCTGTGTCTCCCTCTCTCTCTGCCCCTCCCCCGTCCATGCTCTGTCTCTCTCTATCCCAAAAATAAATAAACGTTGAAAAAAAAATTAAAAAAAACTGGTATAAAATGAATTATAATAATCTTACAGTGACTGGACAGTGGAATCTTTGGGAAAGTTGAGTGTGGTTATCTGCAGGCCAGGATGGTGGGAAATGCTCTCATGAAATCATGAAATTATATTCCTTTTTTTTTTGTTTTTTGAAACTAGATTCCTTAGTATAAATGGGGATGATGAATTCCAGAATTGCGGAGGCTAGGTGACAGCATTCACTTATCAGATAGAAAGTGAATATAATTTTCATAATTGATATTGAAGGCCAGAATGGCTATCCGGATGCCCAGACTATAGGGATCTGTGATGTGATAAACGTTAAGAGATCATAATAGTCTTAGGTGTGAGATAGATTGACAGTAGACTATATCATTTCTTCCTTTGTAGAAATAAAGAAAGCGACATCAGCCACTGAAATGGAAAATTATGTCCAGCCAATTTCCAGATCTAAATCAGTTTATGGACCCAAGGTCCACTGATTGAAAGGATCCTAAGTCCTCATCACCCCAAATATATATGGTAAATAGTCCATTGTTTTGTTCCCAAGAAGATGTGTGGTGTTTGCCAGAGTTATGGTGCCCAGGGAAAATTTTCAATGTGCAGTCTGAACTGACACACAAGATATCTGAAATGGCACCATGGATGGGGCTCCCTGTGTGGCTCAGTTGGTTAGGTGTCTGACTTTGGCTCAGGTCATGATCTCCCGGTTAGTGGGTTTGAGCCCTGCATTGGGCTCTGTGCTGACAGCTCAAGCCTGGAGCCTGCCTCGGATTCTATGTCTCTCTCTCTCTGTCCTTCCCCAGATTGCACTCTGTCTGTCTGTCTGTCTCTCAGAAATAAACATTAAAAAAAAAAATTGAAACAACACCATGGTCTTCCAGTTATAGAGGCTTATGGTGGACTAGTTGCAACAGTGAGTATCATAGTTTCATTAACTCCCTTAACTGAAATCTTTTCAGATACTGTGTTTTTGTGACTTACATTTCCTCTTTTGGAGTAGCAAGGGCATCTTTTTCTCACAGAAATGGAGGGTCATTTTGCAGCATGCGAACTGGATAAAATGGAAGGGCATGAGTGGATGTAAATGATGCAAAGAGTCCTATCAAATACTTTCTAGGTATCACTTTAACTGCTTTTGACCTTACTTACCCCTAGTCCATGGCCACTTTTTACACCACATACTGTGATGACTAACTTCACACAATAGCACCTTGTCTCATGCCTCTATACTGCATTTATTGCCTCTTCCCTGTGGTGTCCTGGTTTCCATTGAGGTGTGAGATGCTATAGGGTACACTTGGCACCTATGTATGTGCAACCCTGAGGTAATTTTTGACTGATGGGAAGTAGGAAATGGGAAGTAGGAGATGGGAAGATCGATTTCCACCTAGACAGACTCTATTAAAATGCAGTGCTAAATATGCCCTCTCAATTAGATAGATCTACCAGATCAACAAAATCAGTTGTGCTGGATTTCAAGTAGTGACCAATTCTTTAATACTTTCTTTCCTATTTATTCTCATTCCTTTAATACCTCACTCTCTATTTTCTTCCCCCCTGCTTCCCTGGGATTTCTCTCACCATTAAAGTATTAACATATAAATGTTTACCTTCATCTTTGTTTCTAGAAATACTAATATACCACATACCTCAGACATATATATCTACTTCTTATACCTGCACTGATTTTTTTTTCCTTATCTGTGTGGGAAACTTCTGATTATTATTCAAGTCCTAGTTAAGTGTGTTCTGTAAACTTTGGTACACTCAAGCAGAATTATTTTCTCTACTGCATTACTATTAATTTCCTAGCACATATGTCTATTATTGTGTTTACCATAATGTCCTACAGAGTTATGTAGTACTGCTTAAAGCACCAACTGCTTGAGAGCCATGTCTTATGCTTCTTTGGATTCCCAGCATCATGAATGGTCTCTTGAACATAATATGTAATCATTTTTTATGGAGTAAATTAGTGAGTTAATTAGAATTTAATATTAGGACCATGTTTTAGTTCAGTGCTTTGTGTGAATGCAAAGAAATTCTTAAGAGTTGAAGATTTTCTGGACCTGGGTGATTTAGTCAGTTAAACATCGAACTCTTAATCTTGGCTGAGGTCATGATCGTATGGATTGGGAGATCGAGCTCCACATCCTGGGATTCTCTCTCTCTCCCTCTCTCTCTGCTCCTGCCATGCTTATGCTCTCTCTCTGTCTCTCAACGTAAATAAATAACCTTAAAAAAAGAGTTGAAGATTTATACTACATAAGCTTCTGTTATAATGATCTACATATATAGAACCCTCCAAAAATATTTTATTTACTTTTCCATTTCATCTACCTGTCTAGCTATCTGTCTCTTATCAACCATCTCTCTGTTGTCAATATGTAATAACCATTTGAAGATGAGACAGTGAACAGGCAAGTGCCATTGACAAAGCAATAGAGCAGGAGGCTGCTTGTTCAAAGTCAAAGCACATATTCTTTGGAGAGATAACTTATATTGCTTTAGCTAGGAAGTAAGCCTACATTGCTCCTTTGTTTGGGTCCAGTGTGTTTTGGTTCGGACAGAGATTTTGTTGTTAGAATGGTTTCACTGTAGTACTTAAACTAGAAATAGCAAGTCTGAGAAATGGCATAATTTTCCACAGTAACTGAGATGAAAATAAAGAAACTTCATTTGCAGCCGAAAGACTTGGAGTTTCAAGTCAATACTGGGTTCCTGAGCAGTGTATTAATTTATTAATTGCACATATCTAAGCAGTGTATTAATTTATTAATTACACATATCTAATATACCTGTCTGCTACAGCCTCCATAACAACCTCATATAATTGTAACTGTTCTGATTTGTAGGTGTCACTTCTCATTTTTAGGCCACAGGCTACTTGCTAGTCCAAAACCAGTCATTACATAATTCCCACAGAGTGAGAAAAATGTCCACCCACATCCAGAGCTTCCTCAGTTATTGGTGTATTATGCTTCTCATCACTCAGATTTTTTTTCAAATTTAGCCCTCAGGCTTTTGCTTCCAAACTCACCAAAAAAAGGCATGAAATCCTGGATGCTTCAAAAGTACAAGAACTTAGGTTTCTGTGTTCCAAATCACAGTTACCACTTATTATATTATTATAAATGTTCATAAAGTATACAATGAAAACTTTGTATCCAATTGAAAATACACTATTAGCATAATTATTCCCTATTGAAATTATTTCTGACCCAAATGTATTATTTATGGGTGAGAATAAAAGGAGAAAATCATTCCTTGTTTGTTCAATTTACCTCTTTATGATTTATCCAAATTGCTTAATTTAGTACTTTTTTATAGGACTGTACTTTGAAATAATGCATCCTGGAAAGTATCTGCCCTCTGTTTGTCCAGAAGATTTATTTGGAATGAATTAAAGATCTTGAAGGCTCTATTATATTCTTTCTTTATCATGCCTTTATGAAGTTTCTCAGTTCCTCTCAAGATACCTAATATTTCTTGTTCTCAGTTTTATGTAAAATCTCACACAACTCTAGCAGAGTGTGGGCAGTTTCCATATTGTCAAAGAGAAGTGATCTTCATTTATGATGAAATTATAACTATTTACTTCAGGCTTTTAAGACATTTGTCATTTGCAAGTTTCTATTTAATCATGATAGTTTAAGCAAAAGAAATCAAAATGATAGAGACAGAAAACTAATGATCACTTTATTCATTAAAACCATTTTAAAAAGGGCCATATGAATTTAGGAAAACAAACCTCAGAGTTGCATATGAAATCTTGAAGATTTTTGTCTGCATTTCCTATGCTCTCAAATGCTGAAACAATAGCACACTTAATATCAGCAAACAAGAAATTTTTACTAAAGTAATCTGCTTGCCAAACATGACCTAATATTGTCCTATTTTTGCATTGTTTTGTAGATTTGTATCTAAGCTTATTTGGGCTTCTAGGAAGGACAGATTAGTGCTCAGAAGGAAAGTGCACAGACAGTGGAAAAAAAAAAAAAACAACTTTGGAACTGGTGGCTTCCTTGTGAGTAGCCTATTCTGACCAACAGTGTTCTCAGGCTCAACTCTGATACTAGTGGTGAAATGAGAGGATGAGGACATGCGGGTTGAGTTGGTAGAATTCATTGGCAAAAAGAGAAGGAGCACACCTCCTTAAGAAGGGCATTGTAGTTCTGATCTTAGGTTTAGTATTGACCACTTCCTCTGTTTCACAGATAAGATGAAACCAATTCAAAACCATCAATATATAATGTGCTTATTTATGGATATTTTCTTACCCTTCTCTCTAGTATATACTTGTACTCTTTGTTCTGCCATTTGTTGCTTTATATTAAAATTGACTTCTCAGGGTACATGGGTGGCTCAGTCAGTTGAGTACCTGACTTTTGATTTCAGCTCTGGTCATGATCCCAGGGTCATGGGATCAAGCTTCGTGTCTGGGTCTATGCTGAGGGTGGAGCCTGCTTGAGATTCATTCATTCATTCATTCTCTCTCTCTCTCTCTCTCTCTCTCTCTCTCTCTCTCTCTCCCCTGCTCATACACACACACTCTCTCTCTCTCTAAAAATGAAATGAAATACAATGAAATGAAATACAATTAAAATAAAACAATTAAAATAGACTTCCCAAAAGTGACACTATTGACATTTGGAGTGGGATAATTCTTTTCTAGAGGAGTAGAGGCTGGGCTAGACTATCTTTTCATCATAAGCTGTTTAGCAACATCCCTGATTTTTTTTTTTTTACCACATCACAGTAACACAACTGTCCTCACATGTTATAACAACCAAAAAATGTCTCTTGACATTACCAAATGTCTCTTGGGGGACAAAATTTCCCTTATTGAGAACCACAGTACTAAAAGAAGAATTTTGGAAACTGCAATAAATTTGATATGCTCACTGCTCTCCTCAAATTGCTGCTGTTCAACATGGTACGTTTATTTTTTGCTCACTTTACAGTTATGTGCAGATATTCCTGGTGAGGTGGCCTATAAAGTAATTAAGGAACATAAGCCCCTTACATTTCATAGATCTACCCTCCTCGAGGGGCTTTGAGTCCTTCTCATCCAGCAGGTGGAAAAAGAGATCAGAAGAAAATCTGGCCCAGTTTTTCTTTTAAAGTAGATAAATTAAAGTAGATAACTACTTTGTATCAGAATTGATATGCACGTTGTATCTGTTAACATTTCATTGAGAAAAGTAGCCATTGGCATCACATAGATTAACATAAACTAGGTAACCTGGTCCTAAGATATAGGCAGGCATTTCTAAGCAATGATTCCACTGAAGGAAAGGATCTTTGGGGGGTGGAAGAGCCACTTCCTCTTCTTTGATGCATAAATTTGGGATATCTTTTTTCTACTACAAGTACCCCCTGAGTTTGGACTGCTAGTAAAGGTTTGGGAGAGGAACTAAACAGAGGTGCCAGATATTTTAAAGTATTTACCCTGAAGAGAAGGAAAAAAAGTCTCAAAAACATACAGACCTTATTCTTCCACAATAACACTAAATGGTAAATATAATTTTTGAGAAACTTAAATATTCACCATGTTGTATGTTCATTTAAACTGAATTTATACAATATAGTGGGTTTAGAGAAAGAAAAATCTGATTTTTTATTTTGACTCTGTTGTCACTGGCTTGTGGTTTGGGGCAAGTCATTAAATTTCCTAGCATACTTGTCTTGCATGTATAAAATAGTAAAATAGGCATAAAACCATTTCTCTTAACTTCCTTATAGGGGATTAAAATGAGAATTATGCTTATAATTTTATTTGAAAACTTCTTCTTTTTAGCTAATGTTTATATTGTACTACTTATTCTGAGTCACTGTTTGTGACTGGTGACTGAGTCAGATATTGGCACACTCTCCAGTAGATGTATTCTAAATTACCTGCGAACAAAAAGGCTGAGATACTGTATGGTAATGTTGTGAGGCCAGTGAGCATTTGGACATGTTTGTGGAGACTCCAGTCAGGCTATATAAAAAGAATCTCTTTTCTGATGTAGGGACTATAAAGGCCTCAATGACAATAGTTGAACTATAAAGAGGATGAACTTTTGTAAGCCAGAACATTCTCTCATGGGGAATAGCCAACAAATTGGACCTTTATTTTGAAGGTTGGATGCCTCATCAGTAATCTTTGTTAGGAGTCTCAAGGGAACTATCCATGGTTCTGATATGCTATTCCTGACCTTTCTGCGTTGAAGGGCTAATATCCCTATTTTTGAACCAGTATTTGCCTTGAATATTGTCCTCCTGATTGTAACTACCTTTAGCATTACTGTTTTCTAGAGTAAAACTGACATGTAAAGTCATTCTTATACCTTGAAAAATTTCCATCTTAACTTCCACTAACCTTCATGAGTTAATAAGTTCATGAGTTCATGAGTTAATCTGCTGCCTAAGTTAATCAGTATCTACTCTGATCTTTACATTCCCCAAATATGCCACAGATCTACATTCTGTTTTCAAACTGGATGATACATTGTGCATATAGCCAATGGTTAGAGAAATACCTTCATAAAGAGTTAATAACTCTGGTGCAAGTCAAACTACTTTTATGGTTTGTGACATTTTATGTATGTATGTATGTTTATTTATTTTGAGAGAGAGAGAGAGAGCGAGCAGGGGATGGGCAGAGAGGGAAAGAGAATCCAAAATAGGCTCGATGTTGTTAGCACAGAGCACAACATGGGGCTCAAACTCACAAACTGTGAGATCATGACCTGAGCCAAAACCAAGTCAGACACTTATCCGACTAAGCCACCCAGGTGTCCCTGGTTTGTGACATTTTAACATATTTGAGAAGAACTTGAATTTGGAACACAGATAAATCTTAGTAATAATATGATATGAGAATAGTGATTAAGTTGTAAATTAATACTCCTGATTGTTCAGGTTTCTTATCTCAGCCAAGAATAAAGGCAGACTCATATTTAATAGGTGATGGAATCATGTGAGTGACTTTGCTATTCATTATATTATCTCACATGATTCCATTGTCATGTAAATACCCTACTCTGGTAATAAGAAAAGATAAGGGTGTGTTTTTGGCATTTTGGTTTGATTATTTTCTTCACTGACCTTTAAGAATGTGAAATTTATTGTTTATGCCAAGCACAAAAAAACCACGTTACCTGAACTAAGAAGAACTGTACATTGCAGGGTTGATTCCTATTAAAGAGTGAGTTTTAACAGCCAAAGGCACAAATAAGCCAGCTTGAGGAGTATTGATCAGGGAGAATTGCAGCATTGAAGCTGACTGAAAAGTGCACTTTTGCTATTCAGTTGAAATCCAGCAGCAAGAGAACTAGGGAGATTCCTTAAAAATACAAAACAAAACATGTCTAAGGTGCAAGGAGCTCTGATTTTCATAAGAATTAATTTAGGTTAAATAAGTTATTCTCAAGGGAAGGAAAAAATGGATGAACTGACAGAAGAATGATTTACCTGAGACACTTTATTTTTATTGCATCTGGTTGACCTTATTCCAGATAATGATATAAAAATGTTCTTGACTTCTAGATGTTTTAATGAATATAAAATAAATATGGATATTTTAATCTGTGTTTCATTAGACTAATACTATAGTACTAGTACTAAACATCACAGCTTTTTTTATTGAAGTATAGTTGACATACAATATCATATTAGTTTCAGGTGTACAACATAGTGATTTGGCATTTATATACAATTATGAAATGATCACCATGGTAAGTTTAATTACCACTTGTCACCATGCAAAGTTATTACAGTATTATTGACTATGTTTTCTGTGCTGTACTTTATATCCCCATGACTTATTTATTTTCTAACTGGAAGTTTATTCCTATTGATCTTTATTTTGCCCATCCCCCACCAGTTGGACAACCACCAGTTTTCTCTCTATATTTATGAGTCTGTTTCTAGGCATTGCAACATTTAGAAGCATCTATATATTTTCCCTTGCTAGATTTTCCATGGGATATAAAAAGGCAACTAACAAATTTTGCAGACTTTCTATACTTAATGACCTATTCCTTTTTTATATCCTTAGGAGCCATGATATTTGAATATGGGAAGTGAAGAATACTACCTAAGTGGTATTAACAAAAAATATATTCACTGGAAATTATTGCTTTTAGTTTCATTTCTGTCTATACATTGTATGAGCAGGGACAGAAATTTATAAGAATTTGGTCCCATTTTCAGTGATTTGAATAGCAGAAACAGCTTAAAGGTAAAAATAATTCCCAGGCATTAGGATGAAGTCTAGTTTGACAGTAGTCCTGATTATATGCTTCAAGTTTTGCAAACTCCTTTCATTTTATTTGTACACACACTTGACGGCTTTATTGTTTACCTAGTATATAATTAGGTCGTAGGCCTAAGGGAAAAAAAAATGACCTTGTTCATTTCTCCAAATCAGGTAAAATGTGGCCATTTTCTTCCTGAATGTCTATGTTCTTTCTTGAATGGTTTTTAGGACAGCACTTCCCAAACTTTAACATGCATGTGAATCATGTATGCATCTTGTTAAAATCCAGAATCTGATAGTAGGTCTGGGTGGACCTGCATTTCTAGCAGCACCCACGTAATGCTGATGTTTCTGGTCTGAAGACTATACTTCCAGTAGTGAGGCATTAGTCTCTTACGTAATAGGTATTATTTATAAAGCTCTTCTAATTAGGTATTTATTCTTCATGTTTCAGGACCCCCATCTTTACAAAAGTGATGGTGAAGTATAATGAGTAAGAGCATGGGCTCTGGTGTCAGGTGACCTGAGTTTGACTTTCAGCTTTCACTTTTATTTACCTGTGACTTAATTGTTAAACATCTCTAGGCCTTAGTTTTCCATTAGATAAAAAGTAGATAATGTCTGGCCTTACATCATGGAATTCTTATGTTAAGGCTTACATGAGATTATGCTTATAAAGTACTTAGTCCAGTGATTGACATGTTTACATTTATGTGAACTAAAGGGCTTTCAGAAATTATGTAGCGTAGCCCTTTATTTTTACAGCTGGGAATACTGAGGCTTGTAAAATAAGCTGAATTTGCTTGGGTTACTCATCAAATGCTGCTTAATAACCTTAGATAGGTACAGCACATGAGAGGCAGGATCTGAAGGAAAACTTTGAATATTAAGAGAGTTAAAACCAAGTTCATTATTTTTGCAGATATATTCATCAGGAAATAAACACATAATTTACCATTACTTAATACATTTTTATGAACTTTTTATGAATGTATTTTTTAAGCATTTAATTTGTGATATTTCAAACAATTTATGATATAGCTCATACAATTTTTTGAGCCATTTTAGCAGAAAAATTCTTGAAGTACAAATATAAATTTATGACACACTTCTGCCACAGAATGATTGCTTGGCAGGTATCAAATTCTTTTATACTTAAAAAATCTCTTGTTCATCTTGCATTGGATGTCTGTCACTGCCTGGCCCTGATAATCAAGATGCATGCATTTTTTTTTTCTTTTTTTTTTTTATTTATATATGAAATTTATTGTCAAATTGGTTTCCATACAACACCCAGTGCTCATCCCAAAAGGTGCCCTCCTCAATACCCATCACCCACCCTCTCCTCCCTCC
>NW_024419843.1:0-4646 GCF_014898765.1 Herpailurus yagouaroundi
TGCGTTGCCTGATGCAGCACCAGCTTTCCCATTATTTAACCCAAAAACCTTGGAGTTGAAGTTACTCATGACTTAGTTCTCTAAGTCCCTGTTGCAGACGGAATGTCTGCGTCCCCTCCCCCCCTGCAAAATTCACGTCTTTGAGACATAAATCCCAGTGTGACTGTATCTGGAGATGAAGTTTCTAAGGAAGAAACAAACGTGAAATGAGGTCCTAACGGTGAGGTCCTCATCCAACAGAACCCCTTGTAAGTGTCCCTGTAGGAAAAGACACGAGAGGACGCATCCTGTCCCCACCCCTACCCGTTCAGCTTGCACGTGAAGCCCATGTGAGGACACGACGAGAAAATGGCCATCTGCGAAACAGGAAGCAAAGTCTCACCAGAAACCCAATCAGCCCGCATCCTGACCTCAGACCTTCAGCCTCCAGAATTGCGAGAGACCAAAGTCTGTGGTTTAAGCCGCCCACTCTGTGGCAATGTCTCCCAGCGGCTCTACTGGGCTAATACGGTCACTTTCACACGGCAAATCGTCTGGGTCCAACCTCCAAGTGGTCCCAGAAGTTGAGCACCCGGTAAGATGTCCCCGATTCTAAACACCACCATCCACCACATCCTCAAGGGTTTATGCTCCCAAGTCTCTGCCCCCAACAAGCCCCAACAAGAACCTCTGAACCCACGGGAGATGCGGTCACAGCTCAAGATCCTGCAGCCCCTCCCCCAGTGCTCACACCCGGCCAGCCCTGCTCTGTGCCTTCCGGTCCCGGCTTGCCGGGCCCCACACCGGCCACAGTGACCTCCTGAGAGCTTCTGGAACACGTGCACGGGGCCCCGAGGTGGCCCTGGGGTTCCAGAGCACTTTCTGGACCGGCAGCATCGCTGGGGACTTGTGAGGAATGCAGAGTCACAGGCTCCAGCTCAAGGGAGGGGACCCAGGAAAAATCTGCAGGGCGGGGCCGGCCTCGGCCCTGCAGGGGATCGTGACGTGGCCCAAGCCTGAGGACCAGCCACGGTGCCCACGGTCTTGTCCGCAAGGGAGCCCCTGCCTCACCTTCCAGGATTCGATCAAACATCTCCTCCTGGGAACAGCGGACCCCACGGTGCCCTCCGCGTGCCACCACGGCCCGCCCCCGCCTCCGCGTGCCGTGGCCCCGATCCCACGACGCTGCCCTCTCTTCCCGCCAATGGTACCCACCGTGCACCCGTCTCAGCGCAGCGTAAACTCAAGAGGCAGCAAGCACCGTGCTGAGTCGTCTAGGACCTCCCATGTCCCCGTCCCGAGGCAGGGGCTGGGGGAGGGGCATGCAGGGAGTTACGCACTGACGCAGATGAATGTTTGTGCCCCCGCCGTGCCCCCCCCCAGTGTCATGGCCTTCACATTTGCTGTTGGGCCTTCAGGACGTGTTTATGATGAGGAGAGGTTGTGACGCTGGGGTCCGCCCGGGGCTACGATGAGCTCCCTTATAGGAGACACACAGCCCAGGGCGACTGGAGCGGGATTAGGGCCAAATTGGGGGAAGCGAAAGCGCTTAGGGAGAAAGTCCTATCGGTGGGGAAGCAAAATGATTGCCAGGACTTTAGGCAGATCCGCCTACAGTCAGTGATTCACGGACAAAGGTCTCCTCGATCTTAAGGAAACACAACTTTGTGATTGTGCCACGTGTGAACTAAGCAAATAGCAGGTGGCGACCATGAGCCCCCAGGCTGTGTGAAGGGAATTCGCCCTGGCCTCGACTTGGGGGGTTGGCCGCCATAGAAATGCACAGGATGGGGGCGCCTGGGGAGCTCAGTCGGTAAAGCTCCCGACTTCGGCTCAGGTCACGATCTCACAGTTCGTGGGTTCGAGCCCCGCATCGGGCTCTGTGCTGATGGCTCAGAGCCTGGAGCTGCTTCGGATTCTGTGTCTCCCTCTTTCTTTGCCCCTCCTCTGCTCTCGCTCTCTCTCAAAAATAGCACTAAAATGTTTTTAATGAATAAATAAATAGGGGAATAAACGCACAGGGTAAAACTGGAGAGAAATGCATCCACCCCAGAATCTGAAAGCCGTGCCTGCAGAAACTGGGACGCCTTGCACAGGGTCCACGGTCTCTCCGACTGAACCAAAGGCAACATCCTGGTTGGGATCTTGGGCCAAGAAGGAATCAGGACGCACGGAAGCTTTGCCAAGGGTGCACGGGACGGATTTGGGGATTCCCTGCGAGTGTGTAATTATTTCAAAACGTGTATGTATATGTTTTACTTTTTTATTGTTTTATTTATTTTTGAGAAAGCGAGAGAGGCAGAGGGCAAGCAGGACCCAGGCAGAGAGGGAGGGAGACCCAGAATCCAAATCGGGCTCCAGGCTCCAAGCTGTCACCACGGAGCCCTGATGCTCAAACTCATGAACCGCGAGATCATGACCTGAGCCGAAGTCAGACCTGCGACGGGGACTCGGCAGTCCTGTCCCGTGGGCGCCCCCGCCCCCCCGGAGCACCCAGCTGGCAGGCACAAGTGACGGGTGAAAACACGGCAGGGGCGGGGGGAGGACAAGAGTGAGTCACACACCCAAGGGGAGACGGGCAACGGGAACCCACACTGTGTGCCACGACCACGAAGGGCAACGTCCTCCGGGGCGGAGCCGGGCTGTGCCCTCCCGTCCCGAATCATCCTGCACAGAAGGTTCTGGGGCGTGGGCACGGTGGTGGAAAACAGAGGTGCGGAGGGCTTGGGGGCGTCTGGGGAGCGCTCCCTCCGCGTGTAGGGTGTAGGGTGGGTCCCCGTCACGGAGGACTGTACTCTCAGGAGGAAAAGCGCATAGAGATGGTCTATGGGCGCCCGTGTGGCCTGGGGCCCCGTGAGGTCGCCCAGATGCCCGTCCCCCTGGGACCCACTGCACCTTACGTTGGGACCTGGAGGGGACACGCACGGGCTGCGGGATGGGACGGCCGGGGGTCCCTCCAGTCTTAGTCTCCGGGGCCGAGAGGGCTCAGGTTCACGTGCCTCAGTATTGAAGCACAAGGTTAGATACAACACCACAGAAACTGCACACACACCTCCGTCACTCACACCCCCCTGGGTCTCTCACATACACATACTTGGGTCTGTCTGTCTGTGTCTCTCTCTCACACACACACCCCTGGGCCCCTGACCACGCTCTGTAACCTAACAGCTGAACACGCGCCCCCCGCTCTCCGTCCACACCCCTGGAGCCCGCAGGAAGTCATCCTTGAGGAAGGAGCCTCGTCCCCAGTAGGAGAGGCCAAGAGGCAGCTGGAGGGAAGGAGTCACCCTCCCACAGCCGCCCCTCTCCGTCCCCAAAGGCGGCGAGCTTCTATTTTTAAGGACAAGACGACCGGCTGGGCACCTGTGCCCACGGGGCCCCGCGTGACTGCAGGCGGCAGGAGAGGTCAGGTCCACAGCCCGCCCACACCCTGCCGCGGGTCCTGGCCCGTGGCCCGGGCCCGTCTGACAATAGAGCCATGCCTGTGCCCAGAAGCAATACAATGGGTGGTTCTGCGTGCCAAGGCTCCGCGGGTCCCCCAGCAACTTTCCATTGTTCACTCGGATTTCCACATACCCCCGGGGTCACCGCACTGGCCCGCGTTCCCGGCCCGCCCTGCTGCCCCCTGCAAAACACAGCCCGCTTTTCCACCAGCCGGCTTCCGGGAGGGAGGGAAGGAGACGGGCACAGAGAGACAGAAGGATGAGGGAAACAGCGACAGGCAAGCAGGGAGAGGTAGAGGACGTGCCACCCGGGCCGTCCTCCCGAAAGCGGGTTTCCTGGAGACCCTTCCTCACAGCCGAGTGCACAGGGCAGGGGGAGACCCCGGAGGGAAAAGAGAAGGTCTGGCTGCGTCTGCCGGCGTGACTGACCCTAGGCCACGACCTCGAGTTCACGGCTTCCTGATTCCCCGCCCAGCTTCCTCCTTTCCAAAATAGGCTTAGGGTACCCAGGAAAGTCCCCGGACACCCCTGTCCCAGGGTGAAAGGAAAGACGTGCTAAGTAGCCACAGGCAGGTGGTGCGTGTCCACAACCTGAACCCGGCACCGCCGTGCGGTCGGGGTTTTCTGACCCCAGTCGGGGCGGCCGCACAGGCCAGCGCGTCTGGGGATCCGCGCGCCCAGGGAACTCGCTGGAAATTACATGCAAGTCAAAGGGACGGGACAAAGGGAAATCAGTGTCCGGGAAGGAGCCCCAACTTTCAGGCGCTCAAGGCGTCCGTGTCCCTCGCCGCCCCCCGCCCGCCCCGTGACGGGAGCCCCGGGACACCTGTCCCCGCCAAGCACCCGGTGAGGTCTAGGCGGAAGCATCCTGACGCCGGGCACAGGGACGCTGCCCAGCCCAGAAAGAGTTGTGCAGGTGCGTGTGGCCGCCGCCTCGGTCGCTCGGGGCCCCTGGCTGGGAGGGCGGGCGACGACCCCAACGGGAGGTGACCCCCCCTCCCCCCAGGAACTTTCGTGACGTCGGGTGCCACGGACAGCTGGGGCGGCCGGGGAGGATGGGAGTCCTACCTAAAGGGGTTTCTGGGGCGCGGGGCCCGGGCGCCCCGCAGGCGGGGAGGCTCGCGGGGGGCTGGAAGGGGCTGGCTCCGGGTCTCGGGGCGCCCACAGGGGCCAGGGGCGCACGGCCGGGACTCCCCGCGCAGACGCGAGCGGCCAGGGCCGGTC
>NW_024419844.1:0-7854 GCF_014898765.1 Herpailurus yagouaroundi
GTGCGTGAAAGATGTAAAACAGTGTGCTCTTTCTGTGTAAGGTGGTATCATCAAGCTGGTGGAAGGCAGCACTTTTCTTACAATTGGTCTCAAAAGCCTTAGATGCGTGCGGCGTTGCCATTTTAGTTTATTGCCTTAACAAGGCAGAGTTTGGGGGTGGGATTGTCGATGGCAGGCCTTGGGAGAAATGATTGTTGTATTTCATATTAAATGGCATCCTTGAGAAACTCATAAATTGTAAGGTAATCCTGTCTTAATTCTGCCGGGCACGACCCCCCCCCCCCCCAATACCTTAAATAACTGAAAACAGTTGCCTTTCAAAGCGCCATTCCACTTGGACAATAAAAAGAGTTGCTGTCTTGCTCTATGGATGTTTTCTACCATTTCCTTCACTCTGCTGGTGGGGTTATTCCTAGGGAAAATAACGGATGTGATATCCAGGCTTCAAAACCATTGGGTCTTTGATGCTTTATAGCAGGTATGCGTTTGAAATAAAAACCCCTGCCACGTGAATAAAAAATTCTATGACGCATGCACTGAGCACAGAAACAAATTACTGGTTTGATTCCTAGGACAGCTCAAGAGGAATTTGTAGCACCAGGCTGTAAGGGTTTTAAGTATCTAATTTTCTGATGTAAAAGTGCAGCATAATTAAACAAGACTGGAAAAAGTTCATGTTACAAGGTTCAAAAGCAGGATTTGCTATAATTACAATTTCATAAAATGCTAAAGAAAAAAGTAGAAGCACACCAAAATGTAGTGGAAGGGTATATGAGCCCCCCCCCCCCTTTACACCCATTGGGTTATTTTACAGTTGTGAGGGGGAAAAAACCAAATACGTGTCATTCAGTTGCTATGTTTTTCCTTTCCTGGGCTGTGTATGTGGCTTGCTTTCTGCCTCTTTCTAGTAGTGGAAAACTTTATTCTTTGTCACATAAGGGTAGGGCAGGGGCCCTTTGGTAGCTATTACTGGAGGGGGAGAGATTATGGAAGAAAGACTGTCAAGTGAAGAGTCCAAAAAGTGTGTCATGAAAATGTAAAAAGAAGAAGAAATAATGTCCCCAAATAACCCAATTTGAGTTACTGTTAACCCGCATCGTTATTACTTTACTGTCAATGGGTGTTTGACTTGTGTGTCTTCTGTTGTCATTGGCCCAAATAGCTAACTGGAGTTAATTGGTATTCAGATGGTATAATGGCTGTTTCTTTTCTCCTGGTAGGTCATAACCAGTTCCTGGTGCTGAGCTGGGGGCTATTGGTTCCCTTCCAAGTGCCTTGGAAATAACTCCAGTGTTAATCTTAATGTATCCCCTGCTCCAAAGGTTATTTAAACTCTTGTCCTTTAGAAAGAGAAAATCTTTTGTTGGGATATGTAACTGGTGTCTGTTAACGTTCAAAATGGAGCTACTTTCTCCTTTTCCTCCTCTCCAGGACGACACAGACATGTCATACGAAGCCTAGCAGCACATTGAAACGCTTGGTAAAGGCCAAGCTGGAGTATTTTTAAGGTTTACCTTCGATCATGACGTTCTTAGGACCCAGGCTCCTGCATTCTGAATGGTTAAAAATTTAGTTGCATTCTTCTTCTTTTTTTTTTTTTTTTAAGAGTTTATTTTTAAATAATCTCTACACCCAACGTGAGACTCGAACTCACGAGCCCAGAGGTCAAGAGTCCATGGTTGGAGCCAGCCGGGTGCCCGAGTTGCATTGTTCTTATCCTGCTGTTCGGGGTCCTCCTCTAAGTCTCCCCCTGGATTACATAACCACTCTCACGTTCTACCTATCCAACCTACTTAATCTGTTGGCTGTGATACCCCAGCACAAAGCTCCTGGCCGGTGGGTAGCCCTGGGTGTATGTGCCTCTGGCCACTTTGGCTCTGACTCATAGAAGGCTTGCCAAGTGTCAGTTGTTTCCAAATCTGGTTATTCCAGTTAGACTTATTCTTGCAATTACAGTTAAATATTATGTAAACCTTTGAACAAGTGTGGAAAGAAAATTGGTTTCTTTTTTCTTTTTTCTTTTTTCTTTTTTTTTCTTTGGAGAGTGGATTTTTATGAAAACTTTTAAGTTGACTGTTTTGGGAACATTTGATAAAAGTGAATTACTTAAAAAAAAAAAAAAATCAGGCTGTTTAATGAGATGTGGGCCCGCCGTTTAAAAGACTCGGGGAAAATCTGTTACGGATTCATTGCTTTTGCAAGTGATTCCCTTTTAAGAACCAAACTTCATTTATGCCCAGACTCTCTTCCCAACAAACAAACAAAGCATAACACGGAACACTGGAATTCTCAACAAATCTGTTGCTAAAAGTACATTTAGGTGTTTACGTTAAAGTGTTAAAATAGGTATGGATTTTCAGGTTTCCAGACCAACAGACCTTACTTGAGCTTTTTGGTCCCTGTCACCCCTGATTAGAGTGCTTCCGTTGTGTTTGCCCTTAATCCCCAGGTATTAAACTAGACTCCCCAGCCAGTTGCGGCCAGGTAGGTGAAGTGTGGCCCAGTTTCGAGTGGCTCTACTGAAAGTTAAGTTGTATTACTTTTAGGATTAAAGGGTTGTGTCCTTCCCTGGATGGTAGGGGGCCTTTTCCATACTTGCCTCATTCATCCCTGCAAGCTTCTTTCGTGCCGGGAGGTAGGCAGTCTGAGTGAGATTTTTTTAAGGTTTTGACCTTTCCCGGGGCTTCAGTTAACACTCTGCTTTCTGGCAGCCGCACACTTTTTAAATAAGGGGTTTTTCAGTTCGTTGCTGATCCAGAATAAAGTCACTGAAAGCAGAGCCGAACCTTATAGAAAGTGACAGCGCTGGCCAGATCCCCCTTCGCTCCTGGTCAGGTAAGGCTGCCGGCTTCCAGTACTCCCTGTCCCTGTTCTTGCTTGCAGGTGCGTTCTCTCTTGTTCTCTTAGGATGTCTGGGGACAGGAGAGGGGCTGTGCTTTACAGATGGAGATGCTGTTCCAGAGGGTGAGGTCTAGGTCCCGCCTGCGGAGCAGTTGGACTACCTCCTGGGCCTCTTGGGTGTCTGTCTGGGTTTCTCTCCACTTCCACACTGTTTTGCAACAGATTTTTTTTTTTTTTTTTTTTTGCTACTCTTGCGAGAAGGCTGCCCATTTCTCCTGGGGTTCTCTTTGAAGTTTGAAGAAATGTGCCAGAAGAGCTTGGATCGTAGAGAACACTCTAGATGGGCCGCACAACACCCACTTCTCCTGAAAGCCTCGTGAAGAGAAGGCCCAGGCAGTTCTGAAATAACCACCTACGTTTGTTTCCATGGTGAGTTCACACCAGAAACAGAGGCTGTTGAGTCCATTTTACAGAAGAGAAAACCAAGGCTACCAGGCACTGGCCAGATCGTTAAAGGCTATACCTCTTGCCCACTTTTTAGTCCAGATGAAATAGAAGTAAAGTGAATGACCAGTGTAGCCCCAAAAAGGGCGGGGGTGGGGAGGGGAACCATAACAGGAGCTCTCAGTGGACTTTGGAGAGGTGTTTTGCAGAAATAAGTTGGGGAAGTTGAGGTAGTTTGTCAGCCTCCTGGAACAGAAGGAGTGCCTCTGTCTCAAGTGCATGTTTGTGTTTGTTGTTTTTTTAAACACCAGTTGGTGGAGCTACCCCCTTATCCCCAGCTGGCTGTCTCCGTGAGTTGGCTTCTGAAAGAGCTCCGAGATCCCAGTACCCCTTGGGGACTGGCTGGCGTGTGCTCTGTATTTTTGTAAGTGCCCCCACCTGCCCTCCGGGTTGCACCTGAGGGCCCGCCGGCCGGCATTAGCTCTCCAGGCTCCGAGAACTTTCTTCACAGGGGCTGTGACACATCTGCTGCATACTCTTTTTTTGCACTTACGTTCTTGCCCCTGACTTTGCTGCTTTAGGGGGACCATGGGACACTGGGGGAAATCATTTGCCCTCAGTCCTTACTGAGGTCTGGGCCATCCTGGTAAACAAAGGCTGCCCAGATATGTTAATGAGGCAGCTTGAGTAATGGGGATATTATACATAATTATTCACATATTCATAGGATGTACAAGGGTGTTCGAAAGAGGGAACCCTACTGGTTGAAGTTCTTGAGAGCTGTTTTTGAGAGCTGGTGCTGCCTGAGAGGCCTAAATTGGATTTTAAGTTCTAATTTTGTGAGTCTGTCAAGCTCCACCACCCATGAAGAGGAAGGCCAGTGAGCATTGAAATGTCATCACCAGCAGTGTTCAGTTACCAGGAATCCTAGAAGGTTAACAAAATCGCCACAGTTTTGCCCCTTCAGTACTCCCAATGCAGCTCTTCCCTCACACACCCCCTTTTCTCCAGTCGAACCAGGAGCCCTTTCCCAGCAATATCATTTTGGGTGGGTGGGGGATGCAGTGAGAGGGGGGTGGGTCGTGTGGGTGTCTGTTTTCCATCAGGAGACCCTCTGGTTTGCTGTGCCTGAAGGATCCAGGAGAGTGTGGGAGACCTTTCGGTGCCCTGTTTTATTGCTCTTTTTAAAAATCTGGGTGGTTCTTTTCTCTATTATTTCCTAACCACAGTTTTGGTTAGGGCTTGATCTACAATGGCTATCTCTTGGTTCTCATTTCTGCCAGCTGTTCAAGTGTTTGGTGCCTGTGGGGGCAGAAACAGGTGCCAGGAGGAAATGAGAAAGGATTACAACTGAGCATGTGTTTCTTGCATTTATTCCTTCCATAGGTTTGCAGAAAGCGGACTACGGAATGAATGCTTGTTCTGTTAAGCAGCAGTTGGATACAGACGTTATTAAGACTTGGAGAGTTTTGTGCTTTGTGTATCCGCCTTGTTACTAGTGCATGGGCTTCGGTAATGCAATGCCTCCGATTTGGACAGGCTTGTTGTGAAGATACAGGGTACCTCTGCATGGTGATGGACAAGATTGAGGATAAGAGCCGAGTTCAGGGTTGGGTCCTATAATACACTGGCTGTGTGTGACCCCGGGCAAGCCACATAACCTCACTGAGCTGCTTCCTCATCTGGAAAACTTGTTCCGTGCACCTTAACGGGCTTGGGGCTGGGAGAGCCAGTGAGATTTTTGATGTGAAAGCACTTTGTAAATTGCATACGCCCGCACAATTGCTCAAGGTATTACACAGTTGGAAATCACCAACCTGAAGCATCGGGCCTGCCGGCAGCCTTCATAGCTGACTCAGAAATAAATGAATCAAGTGAATTCTATACTTTGCTTCTTAATAAACCAAATGAGTAGCAGCAGATATTCTGAAGCCCGTTTTGATGTAATGTCTTTCTACCCCCACCCTCTCTGTCTGTTGTTGAAACTTCTGTATCCGGCACTTGACTCCCAAACACAGATTGAGAGGCACGGATTGACGGTTGAGTTTAGAGTGGCACTGAGTCTGCGTGCAAAGAGCACCACAGATGTTTAAACTGGACCTTGGAACAATAGTCCTTGAAATTGAATATCTGGTCATGATCCTTCCTTGGCTCCCTGTGGCTTTCAGGATCAAGTCTAAACTAAGTGTGTCCTCAGCACAGCGTAAGAATCCCTTCTTGCTCTACCCTGGGCCTATCCTGCCGCCCAATCGGGAACCCAGCCTCTTTGCCTTTGCATATCCTGGTTTCTCCCAACGGGTTGCCTGAGGAGCCCATCCCGCCCTTTTGAGGCCTGCTACTCTGTTCTCGAGTCAGGCAGGGCTAAGCCCTTTCTCTCGGACTCCTTACACCTATCTCCAGGCGCTGGAATCGGTGTTAACCTGTCTGTTACCCTATTAACCCCCCAGGAGGGAGGGGCTGAATTTTCTGTCAGCAGGCGGCCGAGGAAGTATTTGTTGAGTTGAGGCTTTTGGAGTATGTCAGTTGCTACCTGGTTGTGGGAGGGAATTGGTATGGATCTGGCAGCAAAAGAAAAACTCACCTAAGGAGAATCTCCGGGCTGAGAAAGCCTGGGGTGTCTAGTGCTGTTAAGCAACTTGACTGAGGTTACACGTTTCATCAGTGACACAGCCAGGGCGTGAAATCCAGCCCCTGATACAGCAGAAGGCTGTGTGTTAGTGTTTTTGGACAAGTTTTTAAGAGGTCCTTCTTCTTTACACGTGGATTCTCAGTTGTCCATGGTAACTTCAAGAACTGATTAATTTTCATGGGAAAAGACCATCCACATGTAAGCATTGTAAAAACGACTTTCTTTGTTCTATCAGAAATCCTTCAGATCAGATGATTACAGATGTTAAAAACCATTGCAATTGCATGCTAGACGTTCATTCATATGTATGTATACGTATATATAGTTTTACACATGTAGTCTTATGCTCCTAAGTGATGTTACGTGCTTTTTGCATTTATATCTTGATGATCAGAATACATTTGTACACCATTATATTTATTGTTGCTTTATTTTATTAAAAAACGTAATGTTTATTTTTGAGAGAGAGAGAGAGAGAGAGAAAGAGACAGTGTGAGTGGGGGAGGGGCACACAGAGAGGGAGACACAGAATCAGAAACAGGCTCCAGGCTCTGAGCTGTCAGCACAGAGCCCCAGGCGGGGCTCGAACTCATGAACCGCCAAATCATGACTTGAACCAAAGTCGGACGCTTAATCGACTGAGCCACCCAGGCGCCCCAACACCATTATTTTTAATGGCTGCAAGGCACTTGGTTGATCTCTACCACGGTTTATTCCACCTGCCTGTTCTTGATGGCCTTTTCGGTTTGGGAACTCTTGTGCAAAATCATGTATGCAGGCAGTATGCTTTACCTGTATGTTTTTTCACTTAACTCCAAATTCCTCAAAGTGGAAGACCTGATTCTGAAGTGCCCATGTTTACACGGGGAGCCCTGTTACCACATTGTTTTCTTGGAGAAAAGCTGTACTAATTTACAGTCCCATAGGTAGTGCATGTGAGGCCAGCGGGTTTGTTTGTTTGTTGGCTTTTAAAAACCAATACGGGCCCTTGTAAGGAGTAGTAAAGATGTCAGTTGGGTTTTATTTAAGTTTCTATTTTCTTTCCTTGTCCTCTCTCAGGGCTTTAGAACTAAACGAGATAAGATAACGTGAAATCACTTTGTAAAACAAAATTGCTTGAAGAACACAGTGTGGTATTAGAATGACCGACCACAGTCTTGAAGGGTGAAGAGAGTCTGTATACTGGTACGGAGACGGTATTTCCTATTTATGAAATGCTTGTTTGCGAGGACATGACACGCTTTAAGACGCCCTGGAATGTCATTGTTTTCGCGTGTAATTTAAGCCTTGTTTGTGAGGTGGGCTTTGCATGGTTACAAAGGTCCCATTGGACTCTGGCTTGGCAGAGACCTTCCATTTAAATAGAGCTGATAGCATTCGGGTTGCTCGCCATGCTCTGGCACGGTGTTAGGTGTTAGAAAAAAGGTCATCGTCCTGCCCTTGGGAAATTTGCACTTTAATTGACGGTGGGATGCAAAACACTGGGAAAAGAGCAGGTGGCCTTGGACAAGTCATCCCAGTCGCCGTTTCTTCATCTGTCATGGGGGGAGAATTGCACCTTTAATCTCAAGGTCATTTTGGGCGAGGCAGAATCCAGTGTTAACCTGGGAAGGGCTTACAAACGGTTATTACAGACTGTTATCTAGGCTGTGTTATTCTTGTAAATCGCACAGGTCTTTGTGGCTGTCATTCTCCAGGCTCAAGGTTGAAGAGGGAACAGAGTGTTTCTGGGTTATGAAAATCATACAAGGTGCTCAGCACTTTTCCTTCTTACCAGGACATGCTTTTTCTTCCTAACTTGAGGAAAAATGCAACCTGATCTCTACACTGGACACACTTCTTGATCGTTCAGGTGATGGATACCGCACAACACTCTGCCCCCCCCCCCCCTGAGGGGGGGGAGGGGGGGGGGGAGGGGGGGGGAGGGGCGGGGGGGTTGT
>NW_024419845.1:0-6529 GCF_014898765.1 Herpailurus yagouaroundi
GGCTGCACCAATTTGCATTCCCACCAACAGTGCAAGAGGGTTCCCGTTTCTCCACATCCTCTCCAGCATCTATAGTCTCCTGATTTGTTCATTTTGGCCACTCGGACTGGCGTGAGGTGATACCTGAGTGTGGTGTTGATTTGTATTTTGCTAGGTTTTTTATGTACGCTAAATTCTGCTATGGTTATTTCATGTTATCCTAAATGCGGTTAACAACTGGTATACTTTAAATATTATTGGTCATATCAATTTAGCCAAAAGGATTTATTTTCAATTTCTAGTTTATCTTTTGATGATATAAAATTGATGAATATATACATAGTTTAGGTATTTTGGATGGAAGAGAAGAGGGAATACAGTTACTTGAAATCTCAACTTATTTAAAAAAGGGATTTGGGGGAAAACGGCTCAAATAGTATTTATGCAAATAATCAAATTGTAAGGTGCCTGAAATACAGGCGGGACATGTTTGTTGATACAATTAAATGAATCAGCAAATGAATCGTGATTAACTTAATGACTAGGTATCTGAATATTTCTACCAAAGTATACTCACAGGTTTCTATGGCTAAGACTATCTTTTAACCACAAATAATCTTTTCCTTTTACTTCTAGGCAACATGATTATTCTTTACTTTTATATTTTTCTTACAGTTATATACAGCTATAGAAGTAATTTAGCTTCAGGAGAAGTAGAACAGAGACCCCAAGGCTATTGGTATGGCCTCTTTATTCTTTCTCCCATTTCCATTGACTGCAGCCTCCACATGATGCAGACCTCTCATGGAGCGTGCAGTGCCCTGGGTGATGACAGAACTGCACAAGGTTAACCATCTAGAACTCTGGGAACAGGACTGCTTGCAAATTTAACACTCATATTCAGAGTTGGACGTGCAAACAGGGAGAAAAGTTTCAAACAAGCAATAACAACAATAGTAAAACCATCTTTCATTGGGTCTTTTTTGATAGTGCCTTGCTTAGTATAATACAGTAATACCATCTATTACAGCTTCCCAAATTATTACCCAGTTGGCTATCCTCTAGTTGAAATATCTCTTAATTGATTTCATGACATCATACTTTGCAATTGCTCCCATATCAAGAAGTCATTGCTTCCTAACCTTCTTTGCCAGCTCCACCTTTTCTACCTAAATTCCAAGCCCAAAAAGTAGATGTTGACCTCCTACCTTTTCGATACTCTGCCCTAAAAATATCTCATTTATACTTATAGATCAAAATACCACAGTTTATAGAAATAGCTCCAACTACATCTCCAGTCTTATCCAGAGTTCAAGATTCATGTATCTAATACATGACTTAAAAAGTATGATTAGTTTATAAGAGCATGGATTCTGCAGCCAAACCAGCTGATGCTTAATAAATGTGTGACTTGGGGCAAATCAGTTAACTACCTTTTTCTCATTGCAATATCATAATATTAAGAAGGCTTATTTCGTGTGGCTGTATTGAGAATTAAATGAGTTTATGTAGTCCATATATATACAAAACACTTGTAAAACTTGTAAAAAAAAAAAAAAACGACTGATCAGTTGCCTGATCAGAAGCAGTGTTATGTGGAATAACATAATGGTGGGTAAGGCATTTTGTAAGTCTATAGCTGATAGTTTGGACAGATATAATGTGTGCAAGGAAGGCAAGTCTGTATCCAGAGTAAACATCTGTTCTGGTAAGAACAATGCAAAATATCAGCCTTCCATGATAAAAGTGGTCCAGTAGAATCCACCTGCCACTAGGTAACTGGTCAGCCTTGGTGAGTAGATGTCCTTGTTGCTAAACCCATGCCTAACCTCCATATCTGCCACCATGGCCACTTTATGAGCCCATTAGGCAATGACAGAGGTAGCTGGGGAATGGGGATGACTGGAAGCCAAAGAATGGGTCATCTTACTCACTTGATTATTAAAATCTTCGTCTGCTGAAGTCACCCTTTGATAAGCATCCACATGGGATACTGTTATGACTTTGTTAAATTAAGAAACTCAAAGAGTTCTGGGTGCTTGGGTGGCTCAGGTGGTTGAGCATCCGACTCTTGGTTTTGTCTCAGTTCATGATCTCTGGGTTTATGAGTTCAAGCCCCGCATTGGGTTCCATGCTGATAGTGTGGAGCTTGCTTAGGATTCTCTCTCTCTCTCTCTCTCTCTCTCTCTCTCTGTCTCTCTCTGTGGCCTTCCACCACTCATGTTTTCTCACTCTCTCTCAAAAAAGTAAATTCTCCCCCCCCCAAATGTTTTTTTTATAAGTGGTAGCCATTAATTTGCATATGTGAACCACAGAAAGGCACTGTCTAGCTCTTCTTCATAGATTTTCTTCTGAGCATCTGATAATAGCCTGTGGAAAACAAACTGTGAGTTAATGCAAAATCCTCCTGTGTCTAGATACCCAGCTTACCCCAAGTGGCACATCAGTCCATACTCGACCCCTAAGCATTCATTAATATTTTACCTTATTTCTTCTTACCTCTATTAATGTGGTTTCCCTTGCCTCCTGAACTCTACAAAAGTTCTGGCAGTTCATACATCCATTCACTTAGAGTTATAGTCATATAGTTTGTTTTATATTTTTTGGTATATAATTCAATATAAGGAATTGCCTCATGCATTATAAAGGCTGAGGCATCCCATAATCTGCCATTTGAAAGCCAGAGGTCCAGGAAAACTGCTGATGTTTCAGTTCAAGCCCAAAGGCCTGAGAGCCAGGAGAGGTGGTCGTGTAAATTTCAATCTAAGTGCAGGAGAAAAACAACGCCCTAGCTCATCCAGTCAGGCAGAGAACAAATTCTTCTTTTCCCTGCCTTTCTGTTTATTCCACCCTCACAGACTGGATGATGCGCACCCACACCCGGAAGGGCTATCTGTTTGATTCAGCCTGCAACTTCCAATGCTAATCTTAACCAGAAACATAGTCTCAGACACACCCAGAAATAATGTGTAGCCAAGTATCTAGACACTTTGTATCTTGGTCAAGTGGATACATAAAATTAACCAGCACATTCCCCTTGGACTTTAGACTAATTTAGCATCCAGTGTTCTAAACTCTGAGGAGCTCGGGAAAATTCTGATTTTGTAGATCATCCTTTTATATTACTTCAGGAGAAATGTCCGGTTTTCTAATAATAGCTATAAGAAATTTCAGATTAGTCTTTTAAAAGTATAAACGACATCACGTATGCCCCTGTTTGCAATCATCCAGTGAATTCCAGTTGGACTTAACACAAAATTCAAACTTGTTACCATGGTTCTGAATGATTTTTCTCAGGCTTTTTCCTGGTAGCTCTCCCCCCCCCCTGGCCATTTTGCCTTTTTTTTTTTTTTTCCTTCTCACTCATTCACTCACTCAGTCTACCTAATTAGCTCTTCCAAATATGCCATGGTATTTATTACCTGATGCCCTTTGTACACATTCTCTCTAGAATTCCTTTCCAGATTTAAAACTATTTCATTGATTACAATATTTAATCTTAGTTCTTGGTTTAAATATCATCCTAAATGATGTAAGACATTTTAAGTCCATACCATTTTTCTTTCTTTAGAGGATATTTTCTAATAAGTGTATTTCTTTTTATGTTAGTACTTGATTTATTTGTTCACCCAAAGCAAGCATCTTGAGAATTGATACCAATTACATCTTACCCAACATTAAGACTACAGGGTTTCGAACAGTTTTCCATGCATAGTAGGCCATTGACAAATATTTATTGGCTGCTTTGGTAAGATAAACCCTGTCATTTTTGAAATTCTAATCATCTATTCTCTTGTCTCATCAAAGTCAAGGATGATGCTGAAGAAAATAACTTTCCTATATAATGATTTGGCATAATTATTAAAGCATAAAGATTAATTTAAAAGACCAAATAACATGTTGTATAGTTTTTGTTTCTTTTACCCTTGACATAGCTTTTTGTAATCCCATATGCTTAAAGCTGTTAATTATTCCCTATCTTATTTTATTGTGTTTGTTGTATCTGTTTATACTGAATGGATTCTCAGAGGAAAACACAAATCGACCAGACATAATAACAAAATACATACACCATATGAGATACTGCTGGGTATTTTGCAATATAGATTGCATTGAAACTTCTTCAGTGTCATATATCCATCAAACTTATCTTTTAATACAAGCACACTGACTTTATAGTTTTACATTTACTTAGCCCACTTGTGTATTGTGCACTGATTTTAGAACTTCTTTAGCAGTTCACTGAATTTAGTTCAGAGGGCTCTAATGATGAAAGATAGGGGGAAAATATTATGTGGGAGTAAAACGTTGATTTCCTTTTCCCCTAATTATCATGCCCAACCCTTGGATTGTAAACCTAAATGGCTTCTTTTCTTCTAAATTTTAGTATAATTTACTTGAACTTTTTACATGTTTCTCCAGTGATGTTTATACTTTCATAAGAAAGTGGCAAGCCAATGTGGATGGAGCTAGAGTGTATTCTAAGTGAAATAAGTCAGTCAGAGACAAATATCGTATGGTTTCACTCATATGTGGAATTTAAGAAACAAAACAGGTGAACATAGGAGAAGGGAAAAAGAAAGAGAGAGACAGAGAGAGAGAGAGACAGAGAGAGAGAGAAGAAGGCGAACCATAAGAGACTCTTAACTATAGAGAACAAACTGAGGGTTACTGGAGGGGAGTTGGGTGGGGGTTGCACTAATGCGTGATGGGTATTCAGGAGGGCACTTGAGATGAACACTTAGTGATGAATCGTTAAATTCTACTACTGAAACCAACATTACACTAGAAGAAGAAAGTGGCACACCCACAATAGGAAAGGATTTGCAGAACACTCAAGGAGAAGACTGGAATATCAGATTTGGGGGGAAATCGCACTTTTACTAGGGTTCCTATTATTAAATCTCCTATGTTGAGTAAGGTTTCTTTTTCATCTCATACATTCATACATTTACTCACTATTTTGTTTTTTCAAGAGATAGATATCAGTCATTTGGCATCCTGTTGGCCCTGTAAAAAGGATTATAGAGACAAATAAGATAGCTTTGAGAAGAATTCAAACTTAGGTGTAGAAAAATAGATTTTAAAGAGCTATTTTGCAGATAAATAACCTGCTTTTGAATATATGATACAAGCCTAAGTGTGGAAGATGAGGAAGCAGAATTATGTAAGATAGGAGACTAAATAGGAAAACAAAAGGAATTAATAGAAAGTGGGAAAAATCATGTAAATAGTTTTATTAGAAGGCAGTCATGTGACATTTTGATAGAGGAGCAAAATTTGTAAGAAGTCCATAAAGATAGGATCACATTAATGTCATGCACATTTTTATATTTTGATATGTAGGTATTTCAGACTTATTTATATAGTTCTATCGCTCTCAAATCTCTGATATTGACCTCACAGTCTTGACTACATGGGTTTTGCAAAAAGCACTTTCCATTTGGGAATATGGCAAGGGTCACAAGTAATTTTGAAGTGAAACTATGGGTTAAGTAAACCAAAAGGAGTCATCATTACTCAAAAAATAATACAACCTACATGAATTACAATTTTACCAATATCAGCTTCATTTTTAAAATAATATAACTATTATGATAGATTAACTTTTGTTTTATTTTAAACTATTCCTTCTAGTAGTCCAAGTCAACCGTGTGTGAAAAAAAATCAATATCATTAATAATCAAGAAAATTTTGAGGTGCCTGAGTGGCTCAGACAGTTAAGCATCTGACTTTGCCTCAGGTCATGATCTCGCATTTCGTGGGTTTGAGCCCCACATCGGGCTCTGTGCTGACAGCTTGAAGCCTGGAGCCTGCTTCGGATTCTGTGTCTCACTCTGTCTCTGCCCCTCCCCCACTCGTGCTCTGTCTGTCTTTCTCTTTCTCTCAAAAATAAATAAACATTCAAAACATTTTTAAAAAAAATAATAAGAAAAATTTCAAATTAAATAAAATGTATGGGGTGCCTGGGTGGCTCAGTCAGTTGAGTGTCCGCCTTTGGCTCAGGTCATGATCTCATGGTTCATGAGTTCAAGCCTGACATCGGGCTCTGTGCTGACAGTTCAGAGCCTGGAGCCTGCTTCAGATTCTGTGTCTCCCTCTCTCTCTGCCCTTCCTGTGCTCGCAGGCTGTCTCTCTCTCAAAAAATAAAGTAAACATTAAAAAATTTAAAAAAAGACATCCAGATGGCCTACCGACACAGAAAAAATGCTCAACATCATTCATTATCAGGGAAATACAAATCAAAACCACAATGAGATACCACCTTACACTTGTCAGAATGGCTAACATTAACAACTCAGGCAACAACAGATGTTGGTGAGATGCTGAGAAAGAGGCTCTCTTTTGCACTGCTGGTGGGAATGCAAACTGGTGGAGCCACTCTGAAAAACAGTATAGAGGTTCCTCAAAAAACTAAAAATAGAACTACCCTACGACCCAGCAATTGCACTACTAGGCATTTATGCATGGGATACAGGTGTGCTGTTTCGAAGGGACATATGCACCCCCATGTTTATAGCAGCACTATCAACAACAGCCAAAGTATGGA
>NW_024419846.1:0-8500 GCF_014898765.1 Herpailurus yagouaroundi
TGAGAGCAAACTGAGGGTTGATGGGGGGGTGGGAGGGAGGAGAGGGTGGGTGATGGGTATTGAGGAGGGCACCTTTTGGGATGAGCACTAGGTGTTGTATGGAAACCAATTTGACAATAAATTTCATATATATAAAAAAAAAAAAAAAAACAGAAGAGGCTTCTGTCTCATGAAGATAGTTTTCCAAGTAGAAGGATCCAGACTAAGTAAGTGAGCAAATAGTGTGTAATGTTATATATGAATGAAATAACCTGTCTGCAGTAATACTGAAAGAAGGGATGGAGTAGAAGGAAATTATTTAGATAAAATGAACACAGGATGCCTCTCTGAATTGCTGAACATCAAAGAGTGAGACTCTTTTAGCTACTCAAAATTTAAGCATAAGTATAATGCGTGTAAAGTATTCTCATATGCATTTGTACCAATTACAGTACACCTGCCCTTTATTTCTCGCTGTCTTCACAAAATTTACCTTGTTCTGAAAATGTGACTAAAATTCCCAAAGTTAAAAACAAGAGAAAGTTTGAATGGTGTGAAATAAGGACTTGGAATATAATCGCTCTTTCAACATTAATTATACTGTACATTTTGAGAAGCTATAATCAGGAATTGAAAGCTGCTTTTTGTCTTAGGTTCAAAATCATGAAGAAACAATTTCACACAGTGAATGCATCTTTGTAAGAAATTCTGAAACAGAAAACAATGACCTGGTTATGATTTCCTACATGAAAATGAGTCCAGACAAGGGATATTGCCTATCTGTTCTTTTCTTGGTTTATTTTGGTGATGCTTTTCTGGGGTCATGGCAGATTAGAGGGCAAAAAGATGAAGGTGCACTAATAGAAGCATTCAGCATAAATAAATTTTAAAGGAGCTTTTGAGAAATCAATATGGCTAATTTTATATAGTGGACTTAAAGTATGAGAACAAACAATAATTGTCAGCCCAGACAATTTTCCAAAAAATCATGGTTTTTATTCACCAAATAATAAACAAACTGTCTATTGCTATATCTCCATAAGCCTTATGATTGCAATGAATGTAGATGTTGTTATTACTTGGTGTCAACTTAATTTCAATGTATTTTTCTAATTTTCTTTTTAAAGAGTGAGTGGGGAAGGGGCAGAGAGAGAAGGAGACAGAATCCTGAGCAAGATCCACACTCAGCATGGAGTTCAGTGAGGGGCTCAGTCTCATGACCCTGAGATCACGACCTGAGCTGAAATCGAGAGTTGGACCCTTAACCAATTGTGCCACACAGGCACCCCAGTACTATGTATTTTTTTAGCAATTCTATTCTCTTCTTTTTTCAATGATCATTTCAGTTCCTTTTCCTACTTTCAGGAGCTTGGTGATCATACAGGGACAAAGAATTCAAAAATATTATCTTTTTCATTTATATCACAAGTATTCAACAAAAATAGCTGATTCACAGTAGGAGCTCAGTAATGAATACATAATTGAATGAATGAATGAATGAATGAATGAATGAATGAATGAATGAAAAAAATAAGAAATGTTTATCATCTTAAAAAAATGTCTTGTGGACCCACAATAGGATCATTACAGATTGTATATTAGTTCTCAGGATCTAGCAAATATTTAATTCTAACGACACAAACTCAGAAGAAATTACCTTGGGGAAAATAAGTCCATACTGAATAATTTTATTTTATGTAAACAAGCTGTAAAGAATAGCATGCTTTTCCAATAAATGACTATTACTCTTTTATTCCTTCAAAAAAAATCTTCACTGATCTAAAATTTCAAATACAGAAGTTAGTTTCAGGAAAGTTTGTTTTTCACTACAGATTAAAAAACTAGCCAAGTTAGGCAGTGCCACTGATATGATCCTCTATATTATTCCCAATTCTAATGATAACTTAAATGAACAGATTTATTATTCAAAGAAATAGTTTACAAACCTTTTATCAGGCATGGATAACCCTAATTAATTCATTCACCTGCCTCTTTTTAATATTTTTTGCAAGGCTGATGGTTCTGATTGCATGACTATAAAATAAGGATATCATTTTGCTGTGAGGCACCCATACTGATTCTGGAAATAATCCTAAACAATAGAGTGAAAAATATGATGAAATTATCAGCCTACTGGTGGAGAAAACATCATGTTGGTGCTCATATGACTTTCAAGTATACATACACGTGCACTTACTATACACTGTGATTATTAAGAATCTTACTTCTTAAAAAATATACATTAAGAGGGAGGGGCCAAGATGGCGGAGTAGCATGAAACTTTTTTTTTTTACCTCTCTCTTGTCCCTGAAATGCAGCTAAATCAATGCCAAACCATCTTGCACACCTATAAAACTGATTTGAGGATTAACACAACAATCTGCACAACCTGAACCACAGGACTCAGTAGGTACACAGTGTGGAGAGGTGAAGTTGGGGAGAGGGAAGCCATGGAGGGTAGGGAGATGTTTTTGCTTGTGGGGAGAGGACAGAGACAGTGGGGAGAGGACAGGAAAAGCATTCCCTGCCAAAAGAAGCTGGAGAGAAAGAATGGACTAAATAAAAAAAAAAAAAGAAAAAGGAGAAAGGAACAGTGAGAAAGGAGAAAGGATAAAGGAGAAAGGAGAAGGGATAGGGTTTAAATACCATTAAGACACTACAAACAGGGGAAGCTCAAAGTCTGAAACTCCACAACTCAATACATAGCAGTGCTCTGGTGGAAGGGCAAATCCCCAGGAGCAAACAGTGAGGTCCAAGAGGTCCTCAGCCCACATGGAAAGAGGCAGTTTACCTGCTGTGAGGAAATTTGGTAGAGAATGTGTGGCCTCCCCCCAGGCAAATGTCCCAGCAGACCCCAGAGAACAGCCACATTCACTGGTGTTGGAACAAGGATGTTAACACAGAAGCCTGGCGCCAGATGTGTGTTGTTGTTTATCATAATCCTTGAAACACTGCTGCTACAAGATCATGTGAAATTTTTCTGGGGTGGGCTGGCACCTAACCTGCTGTCTCTGGGCATCTGCAGCAGTGCAGTGTGAATGCTCCAGGGTTCAGGCCAGCACCCAGCCATTGCTCTCCAAGACTCTCCTCCAGAGGATCTGAGTGGTTGAAACCTGTAGGACCCTCAGAAGTGAGGGGTTTGGAAACACAGCCCCATCTGAGATAAGACTCAGGAAGGAGGTGCCTGGCAGGCTGAAGCTAGGTCAGTGTAGAAGAGGGGAGTGGATGGTAGCAGGAGACAAAGGAGGGTGTTGATTGCCAGTGGGCAAGAGCACAGAGTTCTGATACAAGACACTAGGTAACTGGGTGACAACATTTTCACTCTTCCCATGCATGCACATACACAGCTACATGCTGCACAACGATCCACCCCAGTAACTAACCAGCACCATCTAGTGGAGAACAGGCAAAGCATGCACTAGAGGAACACTGCAAGTCTCTTTGCCTGCTTAGTTTATGGACTATAAAGTGCTTCATAGTTTGACTTCTAGGGGAAACTGGATGTAATTTCAATAGTATTTCATTCTGTTTGCTCGTCCATCTATTCAAATTTTTTTCGTTTTCTTTCTTTATTCTTGAATACAGAAAGAGAAAAAATTTATTTTTATTTTCCTTTTTATAAAAAAAGATTTTTCTTTAATTTTTTCTACTGTATTTTTTACTCTTTTTGTAAATTTTTAAAATCCTATTTAATTTTTTTCATTTTATTCTCTTATTGTATTCATTTTTTTTATTTTCAAATGTTTTCTTTTTTCTTTTCTTTCCCTTTTTTGTCTATTCTCTCAAACTTGTTTCAACCATCAGACCAAAACAGACCTAGGAGCTAGCATCCTTTATTTGATTTTTGTGTTGTTTTTAATTTTTTAATTTTAATTTTTTTATATTATTAATAATTTTTCTTCTTTCAAAATGATGAAATGAAGGAATTCACCCCAAAAGGAAGAACAGGAAGAAATGACAAGCAGGGCTTTAATCAACACAGATACAAGCAAAAAAGATATGTGAACCAGAATTTAGAATTACAATAATAAGAATACTATCTGGGGTTCATAAAAGCATAGAATTTCTTTCTGTGTAGATAAAGTAAAATCAAGTAAAATGTAAAAGTAAAATCAAGTCAGGACAAAATTAAAAATGCTTTAACTGAGCTGCAATCTCAAATGGATGCCATGATGGCAAGGATGGATGAAGTAGAGCAGCGAGTCAGTGATATAGAGGACAAACATAGAGAATAATGAAGCAGAAAAAAAGAGGGAAACTAAGGCAAAAGAACACACTATAAGAACTAGAGAATTCAGTGATTAATTAAAAAGGAATAACATCAGAATCATAGAGGTCCCAGATGATGAAGCGAGAGAAAAGGAGTAAGAGGTGTATGTAAGCAAATGATAGCAGAAAACTTTCCTAACCTGAGGAAAGACACAGACATCAAAATCCAGGAAGCACAGAGAACTCCCATTAGATTCAACAAAAACCAAACATCAACAAGGCATACTATAGTCCAAATTCACAAAATACTCAAGCAAGGAAAGAATCATGAAACCATCAAGGGAAAAAAAGTCCTTAACCTACAAGGGAAGACAGATCAGTTTCACAGCAAACCTATGCACAAAAACTTGGCAGGTCAGAAAGTAGTGGCAAAATACACTAAATGTGCTGAATTGGAAAAATATGCAGCCAAGAATTCTTTATCCAGCAAGGCTGTCATTCAAAATAGAAGAAGAGAGAAAAAGTTTCCCAGACAAGCAAAAAGTAAAGGAGTATGTGATCACTAAACCAGCCATGCGAGAAATTTTAAGGGGAACTCTCTGAGGGGAGAAAAGATGGAAAAAAAAAAAGACCAAAATTCCGATCTTTCAGTACTCACTATAAATATCAATGGACCAAACGCTCCAATCAAAAGATATAGGGGTAATAGAATGGATAAGAAACCACAATCCATCTATATGCTGTTTACAAGAGACCCATTTTAGACCTAAAGACACCTTCAGATCGAAAGTAAGGGGATGGAGAACCATCTATCATGTTAATGGTTGACAAAAGAAAGAGTAGCCATGTTTATATCAGACAATCTAGACTTTAAAATAAAGACTGTAACAAGAGATGAAGAATGGCATTATATCATAATTAAGGGGTCTATCGACCAAGAGGATCTATGCTCCAAACGTGGAAGACCCAAATATATAAATCAATTAATCACAAACATAAAAAAAAACTCATTGATAATAATACCATAATAGTAGGGGACTATCACCTAAACAGAAAATCAACAAGGAAACAATGGCTGTGAATGACACACTGGACCCAATGGACTTAACAGATATATTCACAACACTTCATCGTAAAGCACAGAACACACATTCTTCTCCAGTGCACATGGAACATTCTCTAGAATAGATTACATACTGGGACACAAATCAGCCCTCAACAAGTACAATAAGATCTAGATCCTACTGTGCACATTTTCATACCACGACACTATGAAACTCGAAATCAACCACAAGAAAACAAATTTGGAAAAGTAAGAAATAATAGGAGACTAAAGAACATCTTACTAAAGAATGAATGGGCTAACCAAGAAGTTAAAGAAGAAATTAAAAAGCACATGGAAGCCAAAAAAATGATAATACCACACCTCAAAACCTCTGGGACGAAGCAAAGGCGGTCATAAGAGGGAAGTATATAGCAATCCAGGCCTTCCTAAAGAAGGAAGAAAGGTCTCAGATACACAACCTAACTTTACACCTTACAGAGCTGGAAAAAGAACAGCAAATAAAACCCAAAACCAGCAGAAGACAGGAAGTAATAAAGTTAGAGCAGAAATCAATGCTATCAAAACCAAACAAGCAGTAGAACAGATCAATGCAACCAGGATCTGGTTCTTTGAAAGAAATAACAAAATTGATAAACCCATAGCCAGTTTGATCCAAAAGAAAAAGGAAAGGATCCAAATAATAAAATTAAGAATTAAAGAGGAGAGATCCCAACCAAAAAACAGCAGAAATACAAACAATAAGAGAATATTATGAGCAATTATATGCCAATAAAATGGGCAATATGGAAGCAAATGACAAATTCCTAGAAACATATAAACTACAAAGATTGAAACAAGAAGAAATAGAAAATTTGAACAGACCCATAACCAGTAAAGAAATCGAATTAGTAATCAAAAATCTCCCAAAAAACAAGACTCCAGAGCTGGAATGCTTTCTAGGGGAATTCTACCAAACATTTAAAGAAGAGTTAACACCTATTCTTTTGAAGCTATTACAAAAAATACAAATGGAAGGAACTTCCAAATTCATCCTGTGAATCCACTATTACCTTGATTCCAAAACCAGACAAACACTCCAGTAAAAAGGAGAACTACAGACCATTTTCCCTGATGAACATGGATGTGAAAATCCTCAACAAGATACTAGCCAACCATATCAACAATACATTAAAAGAATAATTCACCACAACCAAGTGGGATTTATACCTAGGATGCAGGACTAGTTCAGTATCTGCAAAACAATCAATGTGATACACATTATCAACAAAAGAAAGGACAAGCACCACATGATCTTCTCAATAGATGCAGAGAAAGTATTTGACAAAATACAGCATCCCTTCTTGATAAAAACCCTCAAGAAAGTAGGGATAAAGGATCATACCTCAAGATCATAAAAGCCATACATGAAAGACCCACTGCTTATATCATCCTCAAAGGGGAAAAACTAAGAGCTTTCCCTCTAAGGTGAGGAACACAACACAGATGTCCACTCTCACCACTGTTATTCAACATAGTATTGGAAGTCCCAGTGTCAGCAAATAGACAACACAAAGAAATAAAAGGCATCCAAATCGGCCAGAAGGAGGCCAAACTTTCACTCTTGGCAGATGACACGATACTCTATATAGAAAACCCAAAAGATTGCACAAAAAACTCCTAGGACTGATCCATGAATTCAGCAAATTCGCAGGATATAAAATCAATGCATAGAAATTGGATGCACTCCTATGCACGAATAATGAAGTGACAGAAAGAGAAATCAAGGAATTGATCCCATTTACAATTGCACCAAAACCCATAAAACACCCAGGAATAAACCTAACCAAAGAGGTGAAAAACCTATACACTGAAACTAGAGAAAGCTTATGAAAGAAATTGAAGACACAAAAATTGGAAAAATATTCTATGCTCATGGATTAGAAGAACAAATACTCTTAAAAATTTCAATACTACTTGGGGCGCCTGGGTGGCGCAGTCGGTTAAGCGTCCGACTTCAGCCAGGTCACGATCTCGCGGTCCATGAGTTCGAGCCCCGCGTCGGGCTCTGGGCTGATGGCTCAGAGCCTGGAGCCTGTTTCCGATTCTGTGTCTCCCTCTCTCTCTCTGCCCCTCCCCTGTTCATGCTCTGTCTCTCTCTGTCCCAAAAATAAATAAACGTTGAAAAAAAAATTTTTTTTTTAAAAATTTCAATACTACCCAAAGCAATCTACATATTCATTGCAATCCCTATCAAAATAACACCAGCATTCTTCATAGAGCTAAAACAAACAATTCTAAAATTTGTATGGAACCAGAAAAGACCCCAAATGGCCAAAGCAATCCTGAAAAAGAAAACCAAAGCTGGAGGCATCACAATCCTGGACTTCAAGATATATTACAAAGCTGTAATTATCAAGACATTATCGTATTGGCACAAAAACAGACACTCAGATCAATGGAACAGAATAGAGAACCCGGAAATGGACCCACAAACTTATGGCCAACTAATCTTTGACAAAGCAGGAAGGAATATCCAATGGAATAAAGACACTCTCCTCAGCAAATGGTGTTGGGAAAACTGGACAGGGACATGCAGAAAAATGAACCTGGACTTTCTTACACCATAACACAAAAATAAACTCAAAATGGATGAAAGACCTAAACATAAGACAGGAAGCCATCAAAATCCTGGAGGAGAAAGCAGACAAAAACCTCTTTGACCTTGGCCACAGCAACTTCTTACTCAACACGTCTTTGGGGGCAAGGGAAACAAAAGCAAAAATGAACTATTGGGACATCATCAAAATAAAAAGCTTCTGCACAGCAAAGCAAACAATCAGCAGAACTAAAAGGTAGCTGACAGCATGGGAGAAGGTATTTGCAAATGATATATCAGATAAAGGGTTAGAACCCAAAATCTTAAAGAACTAATCAAAACCACACCCAGAAAACAAATAATCCAGTGAAAAAATGCACAGAAGACTTGAATAGACACTTCTCCAAAGAAGAAATCCAGATAGCTAACAGACACATGAAAAAAATGCTCAGCAGCACTCATCATGAGGGAAATACAAATTAAAACCACAATGAGATACCACCTTACAACAGTCAGAATGGCTAAAATAAACAACTCAGGCAACAACAGATGTTGGTGAGGATGTGGAAAAAGAGGATCTCTTTTGCCCTGCTGGTGGAATGCTAACTGGTGCAGCCACTCTGGAAAACAGTATGGCTATTCCTCAAAAAATTAGAAATAGAACTACCCTA
>NW_024419847.1:0-4414 GCF_014898765.1 Herpailurus yagouaroundi
ACTCTCTGAGAAACAAAGTGTTCAAACCATTGGAAATCACCGAGGGGTCTCATTTCATAGGCAGGTTAATCCAACTTCATAACATCTCAAGGCTGCCATAGCCTGTGTCAATTGTGACCATGGAAAAAGGAATCTCCTCCAGGTCGCCGAGGTAGTAACAGTCTGGAGGCATGAAGGAGTAGTCCATCTGCAAGGCTCCCTGAGCATCCTGAGTCATCATCAGCAGAGTCTAGACCAAAAGAGTTTATTTTGCCGCATGTGCATAATATGTCTCTTGCCCCAAAACGCAGGCTATAGGACAGACAGCCAGGCATCTGAATGCCCTTGCTGTGGTGCGGCTCCTTCTTGGGAATTACCACCTGAGAGGAGGTGTAGCACCATGAGGGATGCCCTTGAGAACCCTGCACAGGAGCCAGCACTGCCCAGAGTGCAAACAGCAAGAGGGGTGCCCTCAGGGTGACCTGGCCCTCTGCCAGCCTCATGCCCCTGCTCAGGGACATCTGCCAGTGAGAATGGATAAATGGAGGATCCTCAGTAAAGCCAGGTCTAGACCATCAGACAGAACAGAGGGCTGTGCCAGGTGGCCAGCACCCTGCACCAGGGGCCACCTGTGGGGTTCGGCAACAGTCCAGGGTGTGGCATTGGGTGACCCTGCACATCACTTTAGCTGGGGTGGATGTGGGAGGGGCAGGTGAGCCATGGTCAAGAGTGGTCACATGGACATGGGTAGGGATTTGGACCCAGAGGCATGACTCTAGTCAACACCTTCAATCTTTCCTCCCGCTACTTGCATATGGGCTATACAGTTATAACACCCTGAACTACTCTACCAGTTCCATGTCCTGTGGTACTGCTGGGTCACTTTCTTTGGATAACTACTGTGCCTGATTACAGAGACCACTGCTTTTGCTTCCTTGTGATGTGGAGGTAAACATTGTCAATTTTACCTTTATGGGTGATGCAAAAAATCGCTTTGTAGTTTTATGTGTCTTATACTCCTTGGCTATTAGTTTGCAAGCCATTTGATCCTTTTGGTTTTTGCTTTGAAGGTTCCTCTGAGTTCACTGAGCAAAACATTTCTCAGTATTCTGAGTAATGATTGGTGAACTACAAGGTTGTATTTTAGTATTTTCTTATGCCAGCTGGGGAGATCAGAAAGTACTGCTGACCACGTGTAAGCCCCAGGGTTTTCTCCTCTAATCCCTTATGGTGGTTGTTTCCTGGCCTCTGGCAGTCTCCTCCCATGTAGTTTGGTTCCCTCTTCACCTGGAGATGCAGGGAAGTTGAGGTTACTTTGGCAGCTTGTACCATGGAGTCTGCCCACAATCAAAAGATGGTATTGACCGTGGCGCTCCCTTGCTTGATTAAGTACCCTCTACTGCTTTAAAACGCCCTAGTCAGGGAGAAACCTCAGAGTTGGCATTTTGACAAGAGTTTGCCTTTTCCCCAGTGGCTGGCCTTCTGAATATAGCTCAAATTCCTTTCCCACCAAAACTAAACTTTCAACATTGACATTTCCAGCAACAGGCAGCTGAATTTGGGTTTTGATAACAATGAAATGGAGAGTGAAATGGCAGTTTCCAGGGCCTGGCAGGGAGGGTCAATGAGGAGTAGATCTCAAGGGCTATGATTTTGTGTTATGCAAGATGATTAAGTTCTAGAGGGGTCTCCACATCATTACCCCTGTAATTAACAATACTGTAATGTATGGTTAAAATTTTGTGAAGAGTGTGGGCCTCATATTCAGTGAGATCTTAGCACAATATAAAAGTGGAAGACATGAGTTTTGCTTCTCACCCAACAGTGTGCTGAACTGCATGGACACACTCTCTACTGATAATTTGAAAACAATTTACAAAAACTTATATGTTTTGGAAACTAACCCTGAGGATATGTCATTTACAGATATCTTCTTCCATTCCATAGGTTGCTTTTTTGTTTTGTTGATTGTTTCCTTCACTGTGCAGAAGCTTGCTATTTTGAGGTAGTCTCTCTCTATAGATAATTTTCTTGTATTATATTAATGTAAATTCAAGTGTGTTAACATACAGTGTAGTACTGATTTTAGGGGTAGAATTTAGAGAACCATCGTATACATATAACACCCAGTTCTCATTTCAACCAGTGCCCTCCTTAATGGCCACATTCCATTAGCCCACCTCCCACACTTCCCCTCAGTTTGTTCTCTGTATTTAAGAGTGTCTTCTGGTTTCCTCCCTCTCTGTTTTGATTTATTTTATTTTTCCTTTCCGTATGTAGTGTTTCTCATATTCCGCTAATGTGTGAAATCATATGATATTTGACTTTTTCTGACTGACTTGTTCCACTTAGCATAATACACTGTAGTTCCATCCACATTATTGTAATTGGCAAGATGTCATTCTTTTTGATGGCTAAGTAATAGTCCATTGTATATATTTACCACATCTTCTTTATGCATGTGTTGATGAATATTTGGGTTGTTCCACGATTTGTTTTTTGTTGATAAGGCTGCCATAAAGATTGGGATGCATGTGCCCCTTCGAATCAGCATTTTGGTATCCTTTGGATACCTTTGGTATCCTTGGATAAATGCAATTGCTTGATCACAGGATAGTTCCGTTTTTAATTTTTTGAGGAATCTCCACACTGTTTTCTAGAGTGGCTGCACCAGTTTGCATTACCATCAACAGTGCGAAAGGGTTTCACTTTCTCTGCATCCTTGCTGACACTTCCTGTTTTCTGAATTGTTAATTTTAGTCATTGTGACAGGTGTGAGTTGGTATCTCATTGTGGTTTTGATTTATATTTCAGTGATGAAGAGTGTTGTTGAGCATCTTTATTCGTGTCTTTTTGCCATCTGGATGTCTTCTTTGGAAAAATATGTATTCATGTCTTCTGCCCATTCCTTCACTGGATTATTTGTTTTTTGAGTGTTGAGTTTGGTAAGTTCTTTATAGATTTTGAATACTAACCCTTTATCTGAGATGTAATTTACAAATATCTCCCCCCGTTTTGTCAGTTGCGTTTTAGTTTTGTTGATTTGTTCTTTGCTGTGCAGAAGCTTTTTATCTTGATGAGATCCCAATAGTTTATTTTTGCTATTGTTTCCCTTGCCTCTGGGGACACGTCTAGTAAGAACTTGTTCTGGCCAAGGTCAAAGAGGTTGGTGCCTGTGTTCTCCTCTAGGATTTTGATGGTTTCCTGTCTCACATTTAGGTCTTTCATTCAATTTGTATTTATTTTTGTGTGTACTGTAAGAAAGTGGTCCAGGTTCATTACAAGTTCATGATGCTGTCCAGTTTTCCCAACACCAGTGGTTAAAGGGACTTTTTCCATTTGATAGTCTTTCCTGCTCTGTCAACGATTAGTTGATCATATAGTGATGTGTCCATTTCAGGGTTTTCTTATCTTTTCCATTAATCTATGTGTCTATTTTTTGCCAGTATCATCGTGTCTTGATGACTACACCATTATAATATAGCTTGATATCCATAATTGTGATGCCTCCAGGTTTTTTTCTTTTTCAAGATCTTTGGTTATTTGGTGTCTTTTGTGGTTCCATGATAATTTTAGAGTTATTTGTTCTAGCTCTGTGAAAAATATTGGTATTATTTGACAGGAAATTGAATTATTTGCATTGAATGTCTAGATTGCTTTGGATAGTATTGTCATTTAACAATGATTTTTGTTTTAATCCATGTGCATGGAATATTTTTCCATTATTTGTGTTTTCTTCAATTTCTTCCATAAATGTCCCAGACCTTTCAGAGTACAGATCTTTTACCTCTTTACTTAGGTTTATTTCTAGTATATTATGGTTTTGATGTAATTTTAAATGGGACTGATTTAAATGGGACTTGATTTCTCTTTCTCCTGCTTCATTATTGGTGTATAGAAATTTAACAAATTTCTATATGTTGATTTTGTATGCTGCAAATTTAAAGGTTTATTGTACCAGTTCTAGCGGGTTTTTTTTTTGGTGGAGTCTTTCAGGTTTTCTATATATGGTATAAAATTCAACTCCAGAACTGAATAATCCTATTAAAAATGGCCAGGAGACATGAATAAGCATTTTTCCAAATGCGATCTACAGATTGTAAATAAACACATGGAAAGATGGTCAACATCACTCCTCATCAGGGAAATATAAATCCAAACTACAATGAAATATCAACTCACACTGGTCAGAAAGGCTGAACTCAACGGCACAAGAAACAACAGGTGTTGATGAGGATGCAGAGAAAGAGGGTCCTTTTCGAGGTGCTGGTGGGAATGCACACTGGCACAGCCCCTATGGAAAACAGCATGGAGGTTCCTTAGAAAGCTAAAAATATAACTATGTTACGATAGAACAAATGCACTACTAGGTATTTACCCAAAGGATACAAAAATACTAATTTAAGGGAATTGTACCTCTATGTTTATAGCAGCT
>NW_024419848.1:0-9772 GCF_014898765.1 Herpailurus yagouaroundi
TAATGAAGCAACAGAAAGACAAATAAAGAAACTGATCCCATTCACAATTGCACCAAGAAGCATAAAATACCTAGGAATAAATCTAACCAAAGATGTAAAAGATCTGTATGCTGAAAACTATAGAAAGCTTATGAAGGAAAATGAAGAAGATACAAAGAAATGGAAAAAACATTCCATGCTCATGTATTGGAAGAATAAATATTGTCAAAATGTCAATACTATCCAAAGCTATCTACACATTCAATGCCATCCCAATCAAAATTGCACCAGCATTCTTCTCGAAACTAGAACAAGCAATCCTAAAATTTGTATGGAACCACAAAAGACCCCGAAGCCAAAGTAATTTTGAAAAAGACCAAAGCAGAAGGCATCACAATCCCAGACTTCAGCCTCTATTACAAAGCTGTCATCATCAAGACAGCATGGTATTGGCACAAAAACAGACACATAGACCAATGGAATAGAATAGAAACCCCAGAACTAGACCCACAAACGTATGGCCAACTAATCTTTGACAAAGCAGGAAAGGACATCCAACGGAAAAAAGACAGTCTGTTTAACAAATGGTGCTGGGAGAGCTGGACAGCAACATGCAGAAGGATGAAACTGGACCACTTTCTTACACTATTCACAAAAATAAACTCAAAATGGATAAAGAACCTGAATATGAGACAGGAAACCATCAAAACCCTAGAGAAGAAAATAGGAAAAGACCTCTCTGACCTCAGCCGCAGCAATTTCTTACTTGACACATCCCCAAAGGCAAGGAAATTAAAAGCAAAAATGAACTATTGGGACATCATGAAGATAAAAAGCTTCTGCACAGCAAAGGAAACAACCAACAAAACTAAAAGTCAACTAACGGAATGGGAAAAGATATTTGCAAATGACATATGGGACAAAGGGCTAGTATCCAAAATCTATAAAGAGCTCACCAAACTCCACACCTGAGAAACAAATAACCCAGTGAAGAAATGGGCAGAAAACATGAATAGACACTTCTCTAAAGAAGACATCCAGATGACCAACAGGCACATGAAAAGATGCTCAATGTCTCTCCTCATCAGGGGAATACAAATCAAAACCACACTCAGATACTACCTCACGCCAGTCAGAGTGGCTAAAATGAACAAGTCAGAAGACTATAGATACTGGAGAGGATGTGGAGAAACAGGAACCCTCTTGCATTGGTGGGAATGCAAACTGGTGCAGCCGCTCTGGAAAACAGTGTGGAGGTTCCTCAAAAAATTAAAAATAGATCTACCCTATGACCCAGCAATAGCACTGCTTGGAATTTACCCAAGGGATACAGGAGTGCTGATGTATAGGGGCACTTGTACCCCAATGTTTATAGCAGCACTCTCAACAATAGCCAAATTTGGAAAGAGCCTAAATGTCCATCAACTGATGAATGGATAAAAAAATTGTGGTTTATATACACAATGGAATACTATGTGGCAATGAGGAAGAATGAAATACGGCCCTTTGTAGCAACATGGATGGAACTGGAGAGTGTTATGCTAAGTGAAATAAGCCATACAGAGAAAGACAGATACCATATGTTTTCACTCCTATGTGGATCCTGAGAAACTTAACAGAAGACCATGGGGGAGGGGAAAGAAAAAAAAAGAGTTTAGAGAGGGAGGGAGCCAAAACATATGAGAGACTCTTAAAAACTGAGAACAAACTGAGGGTTGATGGGGGGTAGGAGGGAGGAAGGGTGGGTGAGGGGCATTGAGGAGGGCACCTGTTGGAATGAGCACTGGGTGTTGTATGGAAACCAATTTGACAATAAATTTCATATTAAAAAAAAAGTTTGGGTCATTTGAGTGAATGACACAGATTGTGGTTTAAGGTGGATTATCCTAATGGTTTCCATTTTTAATATGTTCAGATTATAATTTAGTTCAGATTCTTAGTTCATTATGGCCGATGAAAATAAACACAGAAATAATATGTGAGGGATTTAAAGATGAACACCTTCCACGTGCAGGTTTTTCCAATGAACAGCAATCAGTCTGCCTTGTTAGAGAGGTACAGAAATAGCCAAATATGCTTTGTACCAAGGGGGAGATTTAACTCTGGTCTGCAGAACCTTGGGATATATCTAAGTCAGTTTTATCGATATGCAATGACAACTCTGAAACTCATCTGTCATCTACTGTAGTGGGAGACATCCTGAAATTCCAACTGGCAGATCCTTCTCCTTTCTTGTTGAATATTGTCCGTAAATAATGCTACGGTACGATCACTGTTATTTCAATATTAGTGTCATCAAAATTCTTTGATAAATATGTTATATGCTGTTAAAAGAAGTCAGGGAGATAACCTCTTTGAGATGATTGCTTTTTCTGGAGACTTTGCTTCATTGTCAAGTTAAAAAACATATTAGAAAAAATAAACTTTTAAGCTATACTACTTATAACTACAATGGGGAGATGGCTATTCTGCAACTGAAACATTTTCTTTTACAGACTATAGATTTCTTAACACAGCTACCAAAGAAAAATTATTAGAAATAAGCTTCATTATTTTTTTTTACATTTCATAATTGTCTAGCTTGGTCTGAATGCAGTATCAAAATTACAATTCTACATAAACAAAGTAGGCAAAATTTAACATTTTAAGGACATTAAAAGGGCAACCTATCTAAAATTCTTTCATGCCCTGTTGTCCTTACTTCCTCAATTTTTCTTTGTGCCCCAAATATTACCTTTATTTAAAATTTTATTCATAATATGTCTTTTATAAAATATTTTTCTATCTTTCTACGCTTTGCTCTCAAACCCTTTCTTTCCATGCCTTCTCTTTTTCCTGCATTATTAATAAAAGCATTTTAAGTTACAAGTGTTCAGTGAATCCCTGGTGACATCTTTATAAACAGTATTTTAAAGGTTATTTCTAGATCTTAGTTAAATGTTATTCAGCCTTTAGGGGAACTGGCAAGGATACTCCATGATACCCTTTTAGAATCTTTTAAGTATAAGGAAATTTCCAGTTACAAATAATTAACAGGAAAAAAAAATGTTTCTGATTCCAGACAAGATGATCTTGCGTGGCTGCTGGCTTACCCCTTAAACCTAAAACCAAAAATGGAAAAGAGAATGACACTAGTGGGCTCAATAACCTAGACAAATGGTAAAAAAAAAAAAAAAAAAGAAAAACTCTTGGGGAAAGAGGTCATTTGGGGTCACATCTGCAATGGGGACACTGAGAGTTCAGATCAGAGCAAAAGTGGATTCCTCAAAGTGGGTGAGAGCTTCATAGTTGTGCCTTTCTCTCTTCACTACTTAATCATGGTGTCAGTGGGGGGATAATTGCCTGTCCCTGCACTATTGTGGGACAGAAAAAGAGTGGTACTACAGAATCAGCCAAAGGTGACAGAGTAACATCAGGACGATGTTGGGGGACAACTGAGGTGAAGAGCAGATAGTAAATTTAACAAATAAGTGGGCCAGCTCCTAATTATTTCTTCTCCCACTCTTTGTCTGAGGGATTAAGTTTGAGAAGGAGATCAGAGGAAAGAATGATGCCAGGGACCAAAAACTATACTGGAAAATATCAATTCAAAGAAGGGCTGTGATGTTGATTTTAAATGTAACCAAAATAGAATCTAAAAGATGTCATGTTGGTCAAGGTATGGGAATTTTTGCTTGAGACAGGGTGAACTTGTGAGGCTGGCATATGGGGAGGGAGCGGATTGGAGGTGGTTGAGCAGATTGTAATAGTCGACACCTTCTTCCTTGAGATGGACCCTATGTATCCACATCCTGAATCACCAAAGGGGCAAAATCTCTGTCATGTTTGGCTCCTCCCCTAAGTGATTAACAACCAGTCAATGTAGCTGATACATCCAGAGGAATATAAGCCCACAAGAAAGTAGTAGCTTACAATTGAAGAATGTATTAATTGAAATGACGAAATAATTATGTGACTCATACAACTCAATAACAAAGAAACAAATAATCCTATTAAAAATGGGCATAGGAACTGAACTGACATTTTCCTAAGAAGACATAAACATGGCCAAGAGGTCCATGAAAAGATGCTCAATATCACTAATCATCAGGGAAGGCAAATGAAGACCATAATGTGACAGCAGCTCACACCTGTTAGAATGGATATCATCAAGAAGACAAGAGATAGCAAGTTTTTATGAGGTTGTGGAGAAAAAGGAACACTTGTGCAATTTTGGTGGAATGTACATTGGTTCAGCCACTATGGGACAGAGTATGGAGTACCTCAAAAAAAAAAAAAAAATAGAACTACTATATGATCCAGGAGTCCCACTGCTGAGTGATCTTGCATGGCTACTGGAAATGAAAACAGGATATTGAAAAGATGTCTGCACTGCTATGTTTACTGCAGCATTATTCACAATATCCAAGATATGGAAACAACCCAAGTGTTGGTCAGAAAATGAGGTATATATATATATATGTACACACACACACACACGCACACACACAGGAATATTATTAAGCCACAAGAAAGAAGGAAATCCTGCCATTTGCACCATGAATGGACCTTATGGGCATTATATTACATGAGATAAGTCACACAGAAAAAGACAAGAACTGTATGACATCGCTTACACGTGGACTCTAGACAAACTGAAATCATAAAAACAGAGGGTAGAATGATGGTCCCAAGGGCTGGGGAGAGGTGAGGTTGAGGAGATATTATTTAAGGGTACAAACTTGCAACTTACAGATAAATAAGTTCTAATGGACAGCACAGTGATAAATTTCAGCAATACTATAAACGTCAAAGTGGCTAAGAGACTAGATCTTAATTATTCTTATAAGAAACAAATGATGATTATATGACATGGGAAATGTGTTAGCTAATGCTACAGTGGTAATCATATTGTAATATATAAATGTATCAAATCAACATGTACACTTTAAATTTATACAATGTTATATGCCAATTATATCTCAGTTGAAAAAACTCACTGAACTATTAAAAAATACTAGTTTGCTTAAGACAGTGGAAAATAACGTCTAATTCTGGAATCATAACTCCTATATCTTTATTCTAGCTCCCTCAATTATAAAATGTAAACAAGTTTTATTTAAACTCTCTGAATCTCATTTTTCTTATCTATATATTGGTGACAGTCAAATTAAAATCATACAGAATTTACTCAGGAATTTAGTAAGATAGTGTTTTTCAATGTTTGGCATATAATTTAACTATGTAAGTTTCCTTCTACATTAAGTATAGAATTGTGTCTTACATGGATAAGGACTCAAATAATGGTTTGTGAACAAAATGAAAGGGAAAAAATTTGAAACATAGACTGATCATTTGGCTTTTAATGTCCAGAATTAAGCACTAAATTAAACTATCTTTTAGAGAACACAAATACATTTTTGGTTTAATATTAAAAAAATAAATAATTAGATGGATTTAAGAGTTAATGAACCTAGCCAATAAGTATGTATTCATTTTTATCATGTTAAAGTACAGCACCAAAAAAATGAAAAGACAATCCACAGGATGGGGCAAAATTTCTACAATAACTATACCTAATTATTAAATCACACATGTGACAGAATATATTAAAAAAAAAACTCTTAAAACTCAATAACCAAGGAAAAATAACACAATTTAAAAATGGGCAAAGGATCTAAACAAACATTTTTTTCAAAGAAGATACACAAATGGCTAGCAAGTACTTGAGTAATGCTCAACATCATTAGACATCAGGAAACTGCAAGTGAAATCACAAGATAGCACTTCATAGACACTAGGGTGGTTATAATCAAAAAGGCAGAAAATGGTTAAGTGTTTATAAGGATGTGGAGAAATGGACTCATCCTAAATAGCTGGTGGGGATGTAAAAGGTTTAGTCACTTCAGAAAGTAGTGGCAGACTATTTAAACAGAGAGTGGGTATATAACTCAGAAATTCTACTCCTAGGTATATATCCAAGAAAAATAAAGACATATGTGCACACAAAACTTTGTACATTAATACTCATAGCAGCACTATTCATACTAGCCCCCAAGTGGAAGCAACACAATGGTCATCAACTGATGAATGGAGAAATATAATGTGGTACACCCACACGATGGCATATTATTCAGCACTAAAAAGATATGGAATACTGAAGCATATTACAACATGGGTAAGCCTTGCAAACATTATACTAAAGGATGCCAGTTATAATAGACCACACGTTGTAAGATTCATTGTCTGTGAAATGCCAGAAAAGGAAAATCTACAGAGGCAGAAGAAGGAAAATGGGAGTGACTGTTAATGGAAACAAAAATTAATCACTGAGAAAATATCAGAGATCTGGAAATGGAAAAAAAATGCTAATAACTTTGGGGTTAAAGAAAATGGTAAATTAAAACTATGGAAATTGAGTAATATTGAAAGCACCATATGTCAAGTGTTATGAGACAAAAATAAAACAGGATGTAGCTTTAGCTAGATTGTACCTTTAGCATTCATAGCCTTTAGCTTTAGAAAGGCAGAAAACAAAAAGAGCCAAATGTTTAACCGCAGGAATAAGAAAATGGCAACCAAAGAAACAAAAAAAATTAAAATGGAGAAAAATGTGGAACAGATAGAAAATCGGCAATCTGTTTTTTGAAGAGTCATAGGCTAGGCAACCCCATGGCAAGACAGATAAAGAAAAATGAAGGATGCAAGTAAACAAAATACAGAATGTTAAAAGAACTAACATAGTAGGGTTAAAACAAACATGATAAAAATATTGAGAACAGCAACAGATTTGAAAACTAGATAAAATGGAAGCATTCTTTCCAAAATACATGTCAAAATTAGTATAAGGAGAAATAAAATGTTGAATATATCAAAACCACTAATGAAGCTGAAATAATAAGAATATAATTTAAGGAGCCAATCTCACGAGAGATATCCTGTGCAAAGGACATCAGATTCAGACAGCTTTGTATATAATCTTTAATGTGCAGTATCAGTCAACCAAACTTTCCAGCAAACCGCTTTCCCTGTCTTCTACGAGTTGTTCCACAAAAGAGAAGTGAGGGTGCTCTAAACTTAGTTGATGATGCTAGTAAAACTCTGATTCCCAAAGTCGTTAAGCACAGTGGATCAGACAAGTGCATTCAGCTTCAAATAACAGAAAAACCCACATACTAACTGAGGAAATGAGACTCAGGCCACTTTTCTGTCTCCACTCTTGCCTTTACAGCAGGCTGGTGTTCATCCTCACACTTGTGATTTCATGGCTGGAAGTGGGCTGTTGCCAGCTCCACATATCATAACCCCTTTCAGGTCAATAACAAGAGAGAAATGGACAGCCAGGTACACTCCTCTCCTCTATCACTCAAATAAGAGTTCTTCTGGAAACCTCCTCAGGTGAGTTCTGCTTCAGTACAAATGGCTAGAATCCAATCATGGGGTATACAGCAAGCTAGAAGGAGATAAGGAACCTGAGGAATATGACTATTTTTATTTTCTCTGATCAGCAGTCCTCAAAGTGTGATCTGGGAACCTGAAAGGTCAATGTAATTTTCATAACAACACTGAGATGTTATTTGCCTCCTTTGTTCTCATTTTTCCACACGTGTACAGTGGAGTTTCCCAGAGACTACATGATGTGATAATTATAATGTTAGTGATCTGGGGGCATTGGGATGTATTTTCCCGCACTTTTTTGTTTTAAATGTCTCCGTTTTAATTTCTACTATAGTCAATATCAATCAGTTTAACCAACATGAATGAAAGTTCTTCGGCTTCCTTAAAACTTTGAAATGTGTAAAAGGGCGTGAGAAAAAACGTTTAAAAACTGCTGGCTTAGAAACTAATCAGGACCTTAAACTGCTGGGAAGATCACTGTAATGAACAAACTGGAGTTTCATTAGCAAAGAAGACATAAAGTTTGGCATTGAGTAGGAAGCTACTGATCAGTCTATATAAGAAAACATAATTATAGGATGACTCAACTTACAAGTAGTTAATTTCTAAATGAATTATTAGATAAATGACCACCATATCACCTTAAAAATTGATATATCATGAGCAAGTAGGATTTTATTCTGGAATGCATAGATAGTTCATCATCAGAAAATGTATTAATGTAATTTGGCACATAAATGGCCAAAATTATTAAAAGTGTATGGTTACCTCAGTCTATGATAAAGCTCAAAGTCAATTCTGCAATAGTAATTATCAGAAAACTATGAGCTAAAGGGACATTTCACCTGATAGAGAGTAATTATGAGGGACTCCTGGATGGCCGAGTGGGTTAAGTGTCTGACTTTGGCCCAGATCATGATCTCATGGTTTGTGAGTTCAAGCCCCACGTTGGGCTCTCTGCTGACAGCTCAGAACCTGGAGCCTGCTTCAGATTCTGTGTCTCCTTCTCTCTCCACCCCTCCCCCACTTACACTCTGTCTCTCTTTCTCCCTCTCAAAAATGAATAAACATTAAAAAAAATTTTTTAAAGAGTATTTACTAAAGCATTTGGAGCAAATACCAGACTAGAAACATTTTTCATGATCAGAAGCAATACAATATCATTTATTGTGGCACCTGTATTGTATGATACCAGTTTGGAGATTCATATTTGTATTTATTTGTATGATCCATATTTATTTGTATGAACTTAAAAGTATTTCTTATTTTCAGATGATTATGGTTATCTAATAGAAAGCCCAACAGAATCAACAAATTAGTAAAGGTAAAAAGAGAGCTTGCTAAATACGAAAATACCTTACAAAATACCATTGCGATTTTTCTGATCTAACAGTAAGTTAACCAGAAGCTAAAATTAAGTTAAGTAACCAGAAACTAAAATTGGGAACACAAAAACTGGCCCCTGTAAACGTAGAAACTTACACATTTGATCTTTTGTTCTTGTGACTATTAAGAGAACTGATATATCGCTCCATAAACATTTATTGATAAATACTGCAAAGCAGCATCCTTGGTGATTGGCATACAACACTGTCAAAAAGACAAAATATCAGCCTTGCTTCAAGGATCGTAAAAATGAGGATGATATGTACTAAAGACGGTATGTCTGTATGATTATATCTAACACATTAATAAAGCACGTTTTTCTTACCATTATTGCTTTGGAAACTAAGTGTTGGATTCAAATAAAGGGAATAAAACTATTATATTTGTTTTCCTCTTGAGAATATTAGTAACTGTTTTTCAAAAATATGTCACTAGTTATCTGACATCACTCAAGTATTCAATGTAATCTCAAAGCTAGTACCGTACTCAGGTCTTTTAGACAGAAATAGAAAACAGGAAATACAGTTTTTGACTCTGAGGTCCTTAGAAACTAGCTGAGGAAAGAAAACACAGGCACATGCAACAGTGTGATAACAATTACAAAACTACTAAAAACCCATGCAGTAAAACCTCTGTAATGAGAAATAACAAAAAGCCAGTCTAAATGAGTTAAATGTATCCTTTTTTTTCAATATATGAAGTTTATTGTCAAATTGGTTTCCATACAGCACCCAGTGATCATCCCAAAAGGTGCCCTCCTCAACACCCATCACCCACCCTCCCCTCCCTCCCACCCGCCATCAACCCTCAGTTTGTTCTCAGTTTTTAAGAGTCTCTTATACTTTGGCTCTCTCCCACTCTAACCTCTTTTTTTCCCCTTCCTCTCCCCCATGGGTTTCTGTTAAGTTTCTCAGGATCCACATAAGAGTGAAAACATATGGCATCTGTCTTTCTCTGTATGGCTTATTTCACTTAGCATCACACTCTCCAGTTCCATCCATGTTGCTACAAAGGGCCATATTTCATTCTT
>NW_024419849.1:0-13008 GCF_014898765.1 Herpailurus yagouaroundi
CCTGTGGAGCTCCTTCTGGTCTTTGGAAATGACATGGTGATGTTCCACGTTCCATGCCACATAATCCTCCTCCGCTTCTGGGCCCCATGTCCGTCTTGTCCTCAGACTTAGGAATTGGGTCCCCATTAGGAGAAAGCTTTTGCCAAGGTTAAGGTTCATTCCATGGATGTTGCCAGGGCCAAAGCGACACCAGTGCCATGATCACCCTGAGGGCTGAATGAGGGTCCATGCGCGGGTGCGGGTCATGTGTAGGGTTAGGTTTAGAGTTGGGGTGAGGTTTAGTTTGAGCGGTATGTGAGTGTCACAGTTAAGGTTAGGGTTAGGTCCCAGGAAGCTCCAAGCGCTGAACCTCCGCAGTGTAGTGGTCTCCCCAGAGGATTGTGTGTGGGCCTCATCAGAACAGGCTGTTCAGGCTTAGTCTTTGTGTTCCAGGACCAGCCTCGTATGTGTGCCATCTTCAGTTGGGCCTCATCAGCCCCCTTGTGCTGCTCCATGCGGGCATTGGAAATGTCATGATGATGTTAGATGTTCCATGTCGAGTAATTCTGTACCGCTTTGGGCAATTTGTTTGTGGTGTTCTCAGAGATAGGAATTGGGCCCCCATCTAGAAAGATCCTTAACTAGGGTTAATGTTCTGACCAGGGACTTCACCAGTGTGGATGTGACACCATTCCTGTGTGTCGTGTGCATTGGGTTAGAGTTTGGGATTGGGTTTGGTGTTAGGGGTTAGGGTTACGGTTAGGGTTGGTGTTAGGGGTTAGTGTTAGGGGTTAGAGTTAGGTTTATGCATTAGGGTTATGTTTAGGGTTATGGTTAGTGTTTAGTGTTATGGTTAAGGGTTAGGGTTTGGAGTTAGAGTTAGGTTTAGGCAGTAGGTTTGGGCTTGGGTTAGGCTTAGGTTTAGGGTTATGGTTTGGGTTTGAGAGTTAGGGTAATGGTTAGATGGTGGGGTTAGCGTAAGTTGATAGCATTAGTGTTAGGGTTTGCATTAGGTTTAGGGATAAGGTGAGGTCTAGGACTTGGGTTTGGGTTATGGGTATGGAGATTCGATTAGTGGTTAGCGTTAGGGTTAGTGTTAGAGTTTTATGGTTAGGGTTAGGGTTAGTTTTAGGTATAATTTTAGGATTAGCAGGTAAAGTTAGAGCATAGGGTTAGGGTTTTAGGGTTAGAGTTATAGGGTTAGGGTTAGAGGTTTAGGCACAAGGTTAGGGTTAGTTCAGGGTTTGTTTACTTTCTCAGTTCGGTAGGGTTAGGTTTGGGTTTAGGCGTAGGGATAGGGACAGGGTTTAGCATTAAGGTTATGGTTAGGGTTAGCTGTTATGTTTAGTTGTTGGGATTTGGGTTAGTGTTAGGCTTAGGTCTAGGACAAGAAGTAAGTTATGTTTGCACTCCCACTTGGAACGGGGAGATGATTATACGTGGACACCGCCCTGCATCTGGGAGGGAGTGTGTTCAGTTTTTTGGCCCCTGTCTCTCTGCACTGGAGGTTGTATTTGCCTTGCCCAATTCTTGCTTGGCTCTGGACCTTTTCACACCGCCACCCTGTTCTCTCGGTATGATAGGATTTCACGTACTGCCTCATCTGTTTTTAATGCATCGGGTGCACAATTTTAATCTCTATATCATTTATTTCGTTTTTGATTTTAATTATTTTCTTCATTCTGTCCTTTGTGAGTTTTGTTTGTTGTCCTTTGTCTGGTTTTTATTTTATATAGTTATGGAGTTTACTTCAGTGTTTGTTTTTTTTTTTGTTTCTTTTTTTCCTGAATCAGACTTGTATGTTATAAACTTCCCTGTTAGAACCAGTTTTCCTGCTTTACAGATGTTTGGATTCTTGTGTTTTCATTTTCATTTGTTTCCATGTTTTTTTGGATTTTCTCTTTGATTTGTTGGTTGAGCCATTGATTGCTTAGTAGCATGTTATTTAACTTCCATGATTTTGTGCCTTTTCCAGATTTTTTTTCTTGTTGTAGACTTCTAGTTTTATAGCATTGTGGTCTGAAATGACACATGGTATGGTCTCAATTGGTTTGATTTTGTTTTGGCTTGTTTTATGACCTAATATTTTATCGAGTGTGGGGAATGTTGTATGTGCACGTGAAAAGAATGTGTATTGTGCTGTGTTAGGATGGAATGTCTAAAATATATCAGTTAAGTCCATCTGGTCTACTCTATCATTCAAAGTCTCTACTTCCTTGTTGATTTTCTGATGGAAATATCTCTCCATTGATGTCATTGGGGTGTTAAAGTGCCCTACTATTATTGGATGACTCTCAATTCTTTAGTTTTGGACTGCTTTGTGTATATGGATGCTTTCAGGGTGAGCGCATATATGTTTACAGTTGTTCTATCTTTTTGTTGGATTGTATCTTTTATTATTACAGTGTCCTTCTTTGTCTCTTGTTACAGTTTTATTTTTAAATCTATTTTGTCTGATAAAGGTACTGCTACTGCAGATTTCTTTTGAAACCTTAGTTCTGTAATTAGTCTCTTGTAGGTAGAAGATAGATGGGTCCTATATATTTACTCATTCTATCACCCAGTGCCTTTTACTATGAAGAGAGAGAGCACAGGCATGGGAGGGCGGAGTGGGGGGAATGAGGGAAGAGAGAGACAGAGAGAGAGAGAATGAGAATGAGAATGAATCCTCAACAAGTTCCATGCTCAGTGCAGAGCCCAGTTGGGGCTCAATCCCATGATCCTGCGATCATAGCCTAAACCGAAATGAAGAGTCGAAATCTCAAGCGTTTGAGCCATCTAGTTGCCCCTGTCACCCAGTGCCTTTGATTTGAGCATTTATTCTGTTTCTATTCAAAGTAATTGATGGAAATGTACTTGTCCTATTATTACTTGATATTGGTTATTTCTGATTTTTTCTGATCCTTTGTTCTCTTTCTCTTTTTTTTTTTTTTGGTTTGCTGGGTTTCTTCACAATTTCACAGTTGAAATTGTTTGTCTTTATACTCTGCATATGTATTGGTAGTGTTTGATTTGCGGGTATTATTAGGTTTGTACCTAACCACTTCTGCATATAGGAGTCTATATTACGTTGATAGTTATTTAAGTTTGAACCAGTTGTTTACTCCTCTCCTCCCCATGTTGTAGCTATGTAGTGTTCCTATTTTGAAACCTTTCATATTGTGAATACCTTGACTGATGTTTTACAGATATACTCATTTTTATAGCTTTTGCGTTTCACACTTCAATATTGTCACTTTTGGTGTTTCTTTCCCACTTAAAGAGTCCCCTTTAACATTTCTTGCAGGGGTGGCTTGTTGATTGTGAAATCGCTTAGTATTTATTTGGGAACCTCTTGATCTCTCCTTCCATCTGAATGATAGTTTGCTGGATAGACTCTCTTTGGCTGCAGATGTTTTCCATTTGGCACCTTTACCAAACCATGCTGCTCACTTACGGTTTCAAAGTTTCTTCTGAAATACATCCAGTGATAACTTTATGGGGTTTCGCTTGTAGGTAACTGTCAACTTTTGTTTTATTGCTGTGAAAATTTTTCTTCATCACGACATTTTGGGTTTTAATTACTATACTACTTGGTGTGGATCTGCTTCTGTTGAATATAATGGGGGTTCTTTGTGCCTCCTGCTCTGAATCTGTTTCCTTCCCCACATTAGGGAAGTTTTCATTTATTGTGTCTTCAAATAAATTTTCAGATTCTATTTCTCAGAGTTCTGAGAATGAGAAATAGGCCAGAAATGACCTATTGAAGGTTCTCTGATGAGTCACTAGATTTGCATGCGTGGAGGATAGATTTGAGACTCAAATGAACAACCTACCTTTAACTTCTAAGAACTAGAAGAAAACAACAATCTATGCCCAATGTTCTCAAAAGGGAGAAATTAATCCATATGAGAGTGGAAATCAATGAAACAGACCATGAAATCAATAGAAAATATGAAGAAGGGCAACAGTGGGTTTTCAGAAGAGTGAAACAAAATTGTCAGGACTATACATAGACTATGCTAAGACATAAAGAGGACCAAGTTCAAAAGAATTATAAATAAAAGAGAAGATATCATGCCTTATACCAAAGAAACATAAAGCAGACAAAGTGGAGACTATGGCCAAATTAGATGACAGAAAACTACCTACCTAGAAGAAATGGATAGGTTCTTAGAAACACATAACCTACCAAGATTGTATCAGGAAGATATAGAAGGTTTGCACAGACCCATTAAAGGAAGACTGTATCAATACAAGAAGGTGACCAATGTAAGTAAATTGAATCAGTAATCGATGTTCTGCCAAGGAAGAAAACCCCAGGACCAGGTGGATTCATTGGTGAATTTAACCAAACGTTTGTAGAAGAACTAACAGCAGTCCTCTCACTGATTCAAAGGGAATGACCACCACCAAACTCATTTCATGAGACTGGAATTACCCTGGTAGGAAGCCAGAAGGGATACTACCTGAACAGAAATCTATAGGCCAGTATCCCCGTGATGAATATAGATGAATAATTTCCAATATCATACAGGGAAACCAAATTCAGGATCACATTAAAAGGGTCATTGACTGTGATGAAGGGTTTTTTCCCTGTAAAGGCAGGATGTTTCAGAAATGCAAATCAATAAATGTGACCCCTCACATAATTGAATGAAATAAAAATCAACCAGAAACCAGACTCTTAATAATAAATAGCAAATGGATGGTTACTATAAGTGAGGTGGGCAGGGGCATGGGTTAAATGGGTGATGGGCTATGGAGGGTGCTAGCAGTGAGGATCACTGGGTGTTGTATGTAAGTGATGGATGACTACATTCTATACCTGAAATTAACATACACTGTATGTTAACCAATTGGAATTTAAATAAAAACTTGAAAAGATAAATACTGAAGAAATGCATACATAAATTTAAACTAAACTAAATAAGTACATTTTATGTTATTTTTTTCAATATATGAAGTTAATTGTCAAATTGGTTTCCATACAACACCCAGTGCTCATCCCAAAATGTGCCCTCCTCAATACCCATCACCCACCCTCCCCTACCTCCCACTCCCCATCAACCCTCAGTTTGTTCTCAGTTTTTAAGAGTCTCTTATGCTTTGGCTCTCTTCCACTCTAACCTCTTTTTTTTCCTTCCCCATCCCCCATTGGTTTCTGTTAAATTTCTCAGGATCTACATAAGTGTGAAACCATATGGTATCTGTCTTTCTCTGTATGGATTGTTTCACTTAGCATCACACTCTCCAGTTCCATCCCTGTTGCTACAAAGGGCCATATTTCATTCTTTCTCATTGCCACGTAGTACTCCATTGTGTATATAAGCCACAAATTCTTTATCCATTCATCAGTTGATGGACATTCAGGTTCTTTCCATAATTTGGCTATTGTTGAGAGTGCTGCTATAAACATTGGGGTACAAGTGCCCCTATGCATCAGTACTCCTGTATCCCTTGGGTAAATTCCTAGCAGTGCTATTGCTGGGTCATAGGGTAGGTCTCTTTTTAATTTTTTGAGGAACCTACACACTGTTTTCCAGAGTGGCTGCACCAATTTGCATTCCCACCAACAGTGCAAGAGGGTTCCCGTTTCTCCACATTCTCGCCAGCATCTATAGTCTCCTGATTTGTTCATTTTGGCCACTCTGACTGGCGTGAGGTGATATCTGAATATGTGTTTCCCTGATTAGGAGCGACGTTGAGCATCTTTCATGTGCTGTTGGCCATCTGGATGTCTTCTTTAGAGAAGTGTCTATTCATGTTTTATGCCCATTTCTTCACTGGATTCCTTGTTTTTCGGGTGTGGAGTTTGGTGAGCTGTTTATAGATTTTGGATACTAGCCCTTTGTCCGATATGTCATTTGCAAATATCTTTTCCCATTCCGTTGGTTGCCTTTTAGTTTTGTTGGTTGCTTCCTTTGCTGTGCAGAAGCTTTTTATCTTCATAAGATCCCAGTAGTTCATTTTTGCTTTTAATTCCCTTGTCTTTGGGGATGTGTCAAGTAAGAAATTGCTACGGCTGAGGTCAGAGAGGTCTTTTCCTGCTTTCTCGTCTAGGATTTGGATGGTTTCCTGTCTCACATTCTGATTCTTTATCCATTTTGAGTTTATTTTTGTGAATGGTGTGAGAAAGTGGTCTAGTTTAAATCTAGCATGTTGCTGTCCAGTTCTCCCAACACCATTTGTTAAAGACACTGTCTTTTTTCCATTGGATAATCTTTCCTGCTTTGTCAAAGATTAGTTGGCCATACATTTACAATAGCATCAAAAACAATAAAATTTATTGGAATAAATTTAGCTAAGGAGGTGAAAGATCTCTACAGAAAACTACAAAACCTGTGTGCAGAAATGGAAGAAATTCAATTTGCATGGAAGAAACAGAACACACAAGTCAGTTAAAAGCCACCCCATGTCCATCTGTAGGAGGAATTAATACAGATACAATGTGCATCCTACTCAAAGCCCTCTAGAGATTCAGTGCTATCTCTATCAAGACTCTGATGCAATTTTTATGCAATTAGAAACACATATCCTCAAATGTATTTGGAACCACAAAAAGACCCTAAGTAGCCAATGCAAGAAAGGACAAAATAGGAGGCATCCACTTCTTGATTTCAAGCTTCATTCTAACACAAAGAAGTCAGTTATGTCACTGGCATAAGCACACACACAAGACAATGGAACGGAAATTTAGAGCCCAATCTACACCCATGCATGCACAGTCAACTAGTATTTGACAAGGGAGTCAAAAATACACAGTGGAGGAGAATAGTCTCTTGAATAACTGGTGCTGGGAAAATTGGATATTCACATGTATAAGAATAAAGGTTAGCACCGTATGTTATACCATTCCCTAAAGAGTGAAAGGAAGAAACATAGAGAGATGTGGTTAGAGAGATTCAGTGACAAAGAGGAAGTACAAAGAGGAAGGTAGACACCTGCTCGAGGTATGTGGATGGCATTAGATGCATCAGGGGAGAGGGGATGTATGAGGTGGCTCTGAGTGCTGGGGCAGAAAGGGCTTGTATCATGGGCATCAGAGTTCCATGACCCCAAGACTCCAACATCCCTGGGTCCAAGCTCTGCAGAAGCCACTGGAATTGAACAGATGGGTATCCCTCATTTCTTCTGGAATTGTGAGGTTCAGCCTCATGTTCTGTCGTGGAGAGGGATTTCTTGAGGGAGATTGTGCTGTTCTTTTGCAGGTATACTCCAAGTCTGCCCTGTGGGGAGGTGTCCTGGGGCCATCTTTCTCACTGCCCCAGGCCCTGTTGGATTTCCCCTCTCCCCCACCAGCTGGCCTTCCTCAAGTTCTGAACCCAGGCATCAGGCATCATGTTGTCCCCAGGTCCTGAAGTCTGTACCTGGCAGAGGTGGACTGCTGATATTGATTTAAAAAATTTGACAATAAGGTCCATATCCTCCCTCTGGGACTAGCGGTGTGCATCCCAATCGTGGGTTGCTATCCTCCTGTCCACAACTAATCTGAGGATTCCAGAAGGTAGGTGAACACCTTAAAACACTCTAGTCTTCTCTTACATCAAATTCAAAGACATTTTCTTGTCCCAACTTTCTTTTAATGCTGAAGAGATGGCAATTAGTAATTGGAGGCATAATGGTCCTATAGGATATTTACCTATATGACTGGTGGACATTATTTCATCCATCCGTGTCCCTAAAGCACATTTTATTGGAAATATTAGCCAAGGATACATACTGTAAATTCACAACTGATTCATAGCTCCCTGTAAGTTTCATTCTGACCTTGTCACATATGTGTCATCAAAGATATTATTAGTGACTTTTTGGATAAGCTCTCCACATCAAGATGGTGATGTTAGAAAATCTGGTATAAATGGAATTTCACAAATTCCAAATTAGGAATTATTTTTTATTTTTAATGTTTCTTTTTTCTTTTTTTGGGAGAGCCTGAGCTGGGGAGGGAGGAGAGAGTGGGAGATACTGAATCTGAGGCAGGCTCGAGGCTCTGAGCTCTCAGGACAGAGCCTGACGCGGGGCTCAAACTCATGGACTGCAAGATCACGACTTGCGTCAAAGTCGGACGCTTAACTGACTAAGCCACCCAAGGGCACCAGGAATGATAGTTTATTGGCAAAGAAGGAGAAATTAAAAATAGTGTAAAGGATGTCTATTTTTAATTGAAATATTGTTCACACATTTGTTGTATGAGTTTTAGGCATACATTGTAGTCATTCCATATGTCTATGAATTATATTTACTTAAGCACAAGTGTAGCTATCCTGTGAAAGCATGCAACAGTATTATTACAGGATTGACTCCATTACATTGGCTGTCCCTTGTATCCCTAGGACTCATTCATTCCATATCTGACGCCGGTATCTCTCTCAAAGTTGTTCATTCTTTATCTAACCTAAGTATTTTGGTGGTAAACACAATTACCACTTGCTCAGCAAGTGTAAATTGGCGGTCTATTTTTCTGTGAACATTGCTTAAAACATTACAAATGATGTCATTACATTAATAAATTCGGTTTCATTCTTCACTCACAAGAAAGGAGAAGGAAAAGATTTCTTTATGTCCCAGGCCCTGTCATTAAAACCCTTCCCAATGTGGAGAACAGGTTTAGTTGTTCAGGCACCTTCAGTGTCTCAGCTGTGCGACCAGGGCCTTCCACATTGCAAGAATGCCCATGATGGCCAACAGAGAGAGCTCGAGCACCACAGACCCGGAGAGGCGGGTTCCTCTGCCCAGGCATTGATGGCCAGCAGAGGGCGCAACATCTGCTTTTCTGACCCAGGGCACCTGAGAGCAGGAAGGGCTTTGATTGCTCCCAGAGTACTCAGGGTCTCTGCCGCTGCCTCAGTACAGAGAGCAGAGCTGAATTTCCAGCAGGTTGTGCCGCCCGCCCCAGGGGAGATGTTGGGAGCTTTGTAGCAACTTGGCATCTCCTGAGTCGCCAGAGAGAATATGTCTTATTGTACTGAGTGCTGAGGAGTGAGCGCTGGGTGGCTTCCCTGGGCAAGCTGGTTGCTGGGCTGTCCAGGCCCTTGCATTTTCTGGGCTGTTCCCGTGTTTCATTCCTCCCCTTCCCGGACAGTATTTGAACAAGACATGTTTTACTAAAGGTCTCGTGGATTGCGGGGTCCCACGACATCACCTCATTGATGCAGGCGATGGTTTGTTGTTCCAGATTCAGGCTTGTTTCCGGGAAGAAACCCTGACAGACATTCAGAAGAACAGGAACTGCATTCCGTTAGGACATGAATACATGAAATGTTCGTCTTGGGAACTCCTGGAAGAATGAGCTGGGACCCACTTTCCGAGTCCTGCTAGAACCAGTGACCGAGGTAAGGGCACAAACTGTCCCCCACATCATACATGCCTTTTAAAAAGTTTCATGGTTATTTTTCCAACCTAATTAAGTGATTGCAAACTACAGAAAACCTGGTAGGTACCTGTCATTAACGTACGTTATCTTGAATTTAAATTGCAGTGAGTAAAGATACAGTGTAGTATTAGTTTCAGTTGTAAAATATAGAGCAACCCTTCCACATGTCATCTGGTGCTCATCCCAGGCGCACTTCTTAATCCCGAGCAGCTGTTTCACCCATTCCCCACCTTGCTCTGGAAGCCCTCAGTTTGTTTCCTAGTTAAAAGTCTGTTAGTCACTGTCTCCTCCCCGCCCCCCCACCCCCGCTTTGTTTGGTTTTATATCCATGTGTTAGTGAAATCATCTGGTATTTGTATTTGTCTGAAAGGCTTATTTCACCCAGGATAACATTCTCTCGCTCCATCCAGCTCATGGCAAATGACAAGATTTCATGTTTTTATGGCCTAATAATATTACATTCCATATACCACATCTCAATTTATTCATCAGTTGATGGACGCTTGGATAGTTTCTGTAATTTGGCTGTTGTAGAAAATGCTGCTGTAAACATCATGGTGCATGTATCCCTTTGAAGATTTTGTATTCTCTGTGGAAATGCCTTGTAGTGAAATTGCTGGATCGTAAGGTACTTCCATTTCCAGTTTTTTTTTTTTTTTAATCTCCATAATGTTTTCCAGACTGGCTGCACCAGTTTGCCTTCTTACCCACAGTGCAAGAGGGTTATTCTTTCCCCACATCCTTGGCAACACCTGCTGTTTCATCCTTCATTGATTTTCGTCATTGTGACAGATGTGATGTGTTATCTCATTGTACTTTTGAATTGTATTTCCCTGAAGATCAGTATTGTTGAGTATTTTTTTCACGTGTCTCTTGGCCAGGTATATGTCTTCCTTCGGGAAATGTCCATTTTTGTCTTCTGCCCATTTTTAACCAGATTTTTCATTTTTTGGGTGCTGTATAACTGTATATATTTTGGGCACTAACCCTTTATCTGATGTCGTTTGCAAATATTATGTAGGTGTTTTAGTTTTGTTGATTATTTCCTAGGTGATGGAAGGTTTTAATTTTTATGAAGTGTCGTGATTTTTGCTTGTGTTTCCCTTACCTCTAGAGATATATCTACAAAGACTTTTGCACAGGCAATGTCAAATAAGATACTACCCGTGTTATCCTCTGGGATTTTTATGGTTTCAGGTTTCACATATAGGTCTTTATCCATGTTGGATTTATTTTTGTATATGTTGTAAGAATGTGGTCCATTGTTTTTGTTTTGTTTTGCAGGACGCTGTCCAGTTTTTCCAAAGCCATTTGTTGAGGAGCCTTTTTTTAAGTTTATTTACTTATTTTTGAGAGAGAGAGAGCATGCAGAAGAGGGGCAGAGAGAAATGGAGACAGAGAATCCCACGCATGCTCTGCACTGCCCTGAGATCATAACCTGAGCTGAATTCACAATCACATGCTTTGTTGACTGAGCCACCCCTGTGTCCCAAGACTATCTTTTTTTCCATTGGATGTTCTTTCCTGCTTGGTTGAGAATTAATTGACCATATAGGCGTGAGTTCATTTCTGCGTTTCTATTCTATTGATCTATGCCTCTGTGTTTTGTTGTTGTTGTTGTTTTGCCAGTACCATACTGTTCTGATCAGTACAGCTTTGTAATATAGACTAAAGTCTGGAATTGTGATGTCTCCAGCTTTTCTTTTCTTCTTCAAGTTTGTTTTGGCTGTATGGGGACTTTTATTATTCCATACAAATTTTGAGATTATTTGTTCTTGTTCTGTCACAAATGTTTTTGTTAGCGTGATAGGGATTTCATTATATGTGTAGATTGTTTTGAGGAGTGTAGACATTTTAACAGTATTTTGTGCTTCCCATCCATGAACATGAAATGTATTCCATTTCTTTGTGTCCTCTTCCATTACTTTCATCAGTGTTTCATAGACTTTGGAGTACAGGTCTTTCAACTCTTTGGTTAGGTTTATTCCTGGTTTCTTGTGGTATTTGTGAGCCTGTCAATGGGATTGATCCCTTACTTTCTCTCTGTGTTAATTCATGATTTTTGTTAGAAATGCAATACATCTATGTAGCTTGATTTCTGTATGGAATTCATATATCAATTCTAGCAATTTTTAAGGGAATCTTTCATGTTTTTTATAGAACACATCATGTCAGTTCCAAATAGCGAAAGTGCTACTTCTTCCTTGCCGATTTGGATACCTCATTTCTTTTTGTTGTCTGAGTGCTGTGGTTAGGGTTTCCCATACTATGTGGGATAACAGTGGTGAGAGGGGTCATCCCTGTTTTGTCCCTGACCTTGGAGGAAAAATTTTCAATTTTTCCCCATTGAGGATGAGATGAGCTGTGGGTTTTTCATAGATGACCTTTATTATGTACAGGTAGGTTGACTCTCGGTGTACTTTGCTGAGGGGTTTTATCATGAATGGATGTGACATTTTGTCAAATAGTTTTCCTGCATCTGTTGAAAGCATTGTATTGTTTTTATCCTTTCTTCTATTACTGTGGTGCATCATGTTGATTGATCTGTGAATGTGGAACCACCCTTGCAGCCCAGGAATATATCCCACTTGATTATGGTAAATGATTCTATTAATGTATTGTTGACTTTAATTTGAAGGTATTTTAATAAGAATTTCTGCATACATAATCATCAGGCTATTGGGCTGCAGTTTTATTTAAAAATTTTTTTAACTTTTTTTTTTAATTTTTTTTTTCAACGTTTATTTATTTTTGGGACAGAGAGAGACAGAGCATGAATGGGGGAGGGGCAGAGAGAGAGGGAGACACAGAATCTGAAACAGGCTCCAGGCTCTGAGCCATCAGCCCAGAGCCCGACGCGGGGCTCGAACTCACGGACTGCGAGATCGTGACCTGGCTGAAGTCGGACGCTTAACCGACTGCGCCACCCAGGCGCCCCTTAACATTTTTTTAAAATGTTTATTTCTTTCCTTTGAGTACATAAAAGTGAGGGAGGGGCTCAGAGAAAGGGAGAGAGAGAATCCTTGCCATGCCCCACACTGTCATGGCAGGGTCCAACATGGGACTCGAACCCACGCACCACAAGATAATGTCCTAATCCGAAATTAAGAGTTGGATAGTAAACAATCCGAGCCACATAGGCGCCCCGCCAGTTTTCGGTTTTAGTGGAGGCTTTATCTGGTTTTGGTATCAGGGTAATGATGGCCTCATAAGATGAATTTATAAGTTTTCCTTCTTTTTTATTTTTCGTAATAATTCGAGGAGAATACACATTACCTCTTTATTAAATGGATGGTACAATTCATCAGTTAAACTATCTGGCCCAGAACTCTTGTGTTGGGGGGAGATTTTTTTTATTACTGATTTGATTTCTTTCTGTTTTCAGATTTTATGTATCTTCCTGTTTCCGTTTTGGTAGTTTGTATTTACCAATGTAGAAAATGTAGAAAAATACAAATGTAGAAAAATACAGTTCTAACTGTATTTTTGTGGTGTGGACTGTTATTTCTCCTTTCTTATTTGTGATTTTATTTATTTGAGTCCTTTCTCTCTTCTTACTGAAAAGTCTGCCTAGAAGTTTTCATGTTGATTACTGTTTTCAAAGAACCGGCCCCTGGTTTCATTGATTTTTGTCTAGTGTCTTTTTGGTTTGAATATCCCTTATTTCTGTCTGA
>NW_024419850.1:0-8353 GCF_014898765.1 Herpailurus yagouaroundi
TTTTTCCACTACCACAGGGTCACCTTCAGAAGCAGCTTATATGATCCAGAAATAAACCTCCCCCCCAATGTTAAAACTAGACAGAATCTAACATAACCCCCTGGTCTTCATGAGGCAGGAGAGTGCCAGAGAAATTAAGTTCTTGGTCCAAAGTCACACAGCTGGCTAACCACAGAACTCAGTCTGGGACAGGTCTCCTGACTCAGACCACAGTACTTTCTCACGAACCCCACTCCCCCTCCCTACCAGACTGTGTTAGCTACACACTACTTGCCCATAGGCTTATAATGTTGGACTGTAAAGCAAATATCTATAACCAAAATGCTACTTTTTCATTGACCTTTTTGACAGAAATGGCAAAGCAACGCTGTTAGCCGATTCGACATGATCGAGATGAGCTGGTACATTGAAGGGACATTCAAAATAACTCAAAACTGTGGAATGTTACTTCCATATTAATTTATTATTACAAAATATGAACATTTTATGGGGTAAGGATATTTTCCCCACCACATTTTAAAAGATTAATTCATTCAACCGATACTTATTAGTGTACCAGGCACGACTCAAGGTACTACTGGAGGGAAGATAGACAAAGCACACAGTCACAGAAATAGTTATCAATAAGTGATATGTGACTGGGCCACCAAAGTTAATGGTCTAAACGAATCCTTAAAATAATTCAGAGGAGAGGACATCAGAGAGCAAATTTTAGAAGCAACTGGCTTGTCAAGGGAAGACAGACAGGAGTTCAGTATGGAAAAGGCACCGCCAGAAGACATGGTCTAGAAGAGCTAGCTCGTTCAGAGAGAGATGGGAAGATGTCACCCCTCTCCCCAGCCCAGCGGGCCAGAGTGGGAAGAAACGCCCGGACCCCTTGCAAGCCTGACTGAGACGCTGCAGATTCAGTCTGTAAAAATCAAGGCTGCCAACGCTTGGAAGCACTCGGCTAACACAGGAGTGGAGCCTTCCTCCTGGTAGAATGCATAGGTTGTAACGTAAACAGGAGACCCAAGAGTCCGGGTGCCCCCTCATCAGACACATACCGTGCACGCTGCGTGCCGAGTGCTGACTGAGAAATCCCGTGTGACGGCCACCGCCTCTAGGGACACAGACTGAGCAAATACACGGCACACCTGGTGAGGGCTGAGAGCAAATTAACAGGACACCGAGACAGAGCCTCTCGGGGAGACGATGCCAGCTCGGTCACGAAGCCTCGAAGGGAGTGGTGGTTTTGCCGGGACCCAGACGAAGGGTGAGGAGCCCCAGACAGAGGTAAGGAACGTTTCCGGGACAAGGCAGGAGACTTGGAGCTCTGAGGCAGGAGCAGCGGGGTGGTTCCATCAGTGGCGGACAGCCCCAGGCCACCGGGCAACTACCAGAGCTGGGGCCAGGGGGCCACGTCAGACCTGGCCTACAGGCCCCATGGGCCTAAGAGGACGTTACGGACATTTGATAGGAAATGCCGAGGACTGCTTCTTGGGTTTTTTGGTTTGCTTTTTGATGTTTAATTTTTTTTTTAAGTTTTGAAACTATTTTGTAGAGAGTAGATTGGAGTCAGGAAAACAAAACAAAACAAAACAAGAAAGAAAGGCAGAGAAGTGCGTAGAGCCCAGGGGTGGCTGGGAGAATCAGGGAACGGTGGGTTTGAATCACCCCCGTGGCTCTGGCTCCCTTTCGGCCAGCCTCATGGGGAATAGAGGCCAATGCTAGAGTCCAACACACCCAACAGGTGCTGTTGTCCAAGCCGAGAATCTCTCTAGAAACGGCTCCTCTGCCTCTTCACTCCACCAGCCAGCGGCGCTGGGGGTGCAGAGAGCCGGCCTGATGGTGAGAGGTGAGAGAAGAGGGGAAACTTGTCTTCTGAGGCCTTCACCCCACCCGAGCCCTGCCGGCTGCGTGGCCAGGAGGAACTTCCTCCCAAGCCTGTGACAGTGGCAGGAGCGCTCTGCTCCCGGTTCCCCGCCGCCCCCCCCTCCCCCCGCACCCACCCCCAGCCCTGCTCTTTCTCGGGTCCTTGCAACACCAAACTGTGAGTCAAAGACTGTAAAGCGCGAAGAAGGAAGAGTCAACACTCTGCCCTCCGCCTCTGCCCAGCCCAGCTCCGCGCAGGCTGCTTCTGGCGTTCGAACCGCCACTTATAACTGCCTTGGGGTTCCAAGGCTGCCCCGCCCATCAACCCCTTCCACGCAACTGCCACTGACTCAGAACCGCCTCCGGATCCTCCCGTCCCCACATGGGACCGGCCCCGCCCTGGACTAGCTCACTTCCTGAGACACTGTCAACCATGCCCCGCGCTGGTGATTGTCTCCATCCAAGCCTCGAGCGTTTTTTTTTTTAAATATATGAAATTTACTGTCAAATTGGTTTCTGTACAACACCCAGCGCTCATCCGAACAGGTGTCCTCCTCAGTACCCATCACCCACCCACCCCTCCCTCCCATCCCCATCAACCCTCAGTTTGTTCTCAGTTCTTAAGAGTCTCTTATGCTTTGGCTCTCACCCTCTCTAACCTCTTTTTTTTTCTTCCCCTCCCCCATAGGTTTCTGTTAAGTTTCTCAGGATCCACATAAGAGTGAAACCATATGGTATCTGTCTTTTTCTCTGTATGGCTTATTTAACTTAGCATAACACTCTCCAGTTCCATCCACGTTGCTGCAAAAGGCCAGATTTCATTCTTTCTCATTGCCACGTAGTACTCCATTGTGTATATAAACCACAATTTCTTTATCCATTCATCAGTTGATGGACATTTAGGATCTTTCCATAATTTGGCTATTGTTGAAAGTGCTGCTATAAACATTGGGGTACAAGTGCCCCGATGCAATAACACTCCTGTATCCCTTGGGTAATTTCTTGGCAGTGCTGCTGCTGAGTCATAGGGTAGATCTATTTTCAATTATTTGAGGAACCTCCACACTGTTCTCCAGAGAGGCTACACCAGTTTGCATTCCCACCAACAGTGCAAGAGGGTTCCCGTTTCTCCACATCCTCTGCAGCATCTATAGTCTCCTGATTTGTTCATTTTGGTCACTCTGACTGGCATGAGGTGGTATCTGAGTGTGGTTTTGGTTTGTATTTCCCTGATGAAGAGTGACGTTGAGCATCTTTTCATGTGCCTGTTGGCCATTCGGATGTCTTCTTTAGAGAAGTGTCTATTCATGTTTTCTGCCCATTTCTTCACTCGATTATTTGTTTTTTGGGTGTGGAGTTTGGTGAGTTCTTTATAGATTTTGGATACTAGCCCTTTGCCCGATATGTCATTTGCAAATATCTTTCCCATTCCTTTGGTTGCCTTTGAGTTTTGTTGATTATTTCCTTTGCTGTGCAGAAGCTTTTTATCTTCATGAGGTCCCAATAGTTCATTTTTGCTTTTAATTCCCTTGCCTTTGGGGATGTGTCAAGTAAGAAATTGCTACGGCTGAGGTCAGAGAGGTTTTTTTCTGTTTTCTCCTCTAAGGTTTTGATGGTTTCCTGTCTCACATTCAGGTCCTTTATCCATTTTGAGTTTATTTTTGTGAATGGTGTGAGAAAGTGGTCTAGTTTCATCCTTCTGCATGTTGCTGTCCAGTTCTTCCAGCACCATTTGTTAAAGAGACTGTCTTTTTTCCATTGGATATTCTTTCCTGCTTTGTCAAAGATGAGTTGGCCATACTTTTGTGGGTCTAGTTCTGGGGTTTCTATTCTATTCCATTGGTCTAGGTGTCTGTTTTTGTGCCAATACCATGCTGTCTTGATGATTACAGCATTGAAGTAGAGGCTAAAGTCTGGGATTATGATGCCTCCGGCTTTGGTCTTCTTCTTCAATATTACTTTGGTTATTCGGGGCCTTTTGTGGTTCCATATGAATTTTAGCTTGTCCTAGCTTCGAGAAGAATGCTGGTGCAATTTTGATTGGGATTGCATTGAATGTGTAGATTGCTTTTGGGTAGTGTTGACATTTTAACAATATTCATTCTTCCAACCCATGAGCACGGAATGTTTTTCCATTTCTTTATATCTTCTTCAATTTCCTTCATAAGCTTTCTATCGTTGTCAGCATACAGATCTTTTACATCTTTGGTTAGGTTTATTCCTAGGTATTTTATGCTTCTTGGTGCAATTGTGAATGGGATCAGTTTCTTTATTTGTCTTTCTGTTGCTTCCTTATTAGCGTATAAGAATGCAACTGATTTCTGTACATTGATTTTGTATCCTGCGACTTTGCTGAATTCGTGTATCAGTTCTAGCAGACTTTTGGTGGAGTCTCTCGGATTTTCCATGTACACTATCATGTCATCTGCAAAAAGTGAAAGCTTGACTTCATCTTTGCCAATTTTGATGTCTTTGATTTCCTTTTGTTGTCTGATTGCTGATGCTAGCACTTCCAACAATATATTAAACAACAGCAGTAAGAGTGGACATCCCTGTCATGTTCCTGATCTCAGGGAAAAAGCTCTCAGTTTTTCCCCATTGATGATGATGTTAGCTGTGGGCTTTTCATAAATGGCTCTTATGATGTTTAAGTATGTTCCATCTATCCCGACTTTCTGAAGGGTTTTTACTAAGAAAGGGTGCTGAATTTTGTCAAAGGCCTTTTCTGCATCGATTGAGAGGATCATATGGTTCTTATCTTTTCTTTTATTAATGTGATGTATCACGTTGATTGATTTGCGAATGTTGAACCAGCTCTGCATCCCAGGAATGAATCCCACTTGATCATGGTGAATAATTCTTTTTATATGCTGTTGAATTCGATTTGCTAGTATCTTATTGAGAATTCTTGCAGCCAAATTCATCAGTGATATCGGCCTGTAGTTCTCTTTTTTTTACTGGGTCTCTGTCTGGTTTAGGAATCAAAGTAATCCTGGCTTCATAGAATGAGTCTGGAAGTTTTCCTTCCCTTTCTATTTCTTGGAATAGCTTGACAAGGATAGGTATTATCTCTGCTTTAAACGTCTGGCAGAACTCCCCTGGGAAGCCATCTGGTCCTGGACTCTTATTTGTTGGGAGATTTTTGATGACTGATTCAATTTCTTTGCTGGTTATGGGTCTGTTCAAGCTTTCTATTTCCTCCTGATTGAGTTTTGGAAGAGTGTGGGTGTTTAGGAATTTGTCCATTTCTTCCAGGTTGTCCAGTTTGTTGGAATATAATTTTTCATAGTATTCCTGATAATTGCTTGTATCTCGGAGAGATTGGTTGTAATAATTCCATTTTCATTCATGATTTTATCTATTTGGGTCATCTCCCTTTTCTTTTTGAGCAGCCTGGCTAGAGGTTTATCAATTTTGTTTATTTTTTCAAAAAACCAACTCTTGGTTTCGTTGATCTGCTCTACAGTTTTTTTAGATTCTATATTGTTTATTTCTGCTCTGATCTTTATTATTTCTCTTCTTCTGCTGGGTTTAGGCTGCCTTTGCTGTTCTGCTTCTAGTTCCTTTAGGTGTGCTGTTAGATTTTGTATTTGGGATTTTTCTTGTTTCTTGAGATAGGCCTGTATTGCAAAGTATTTTCCTCTCAGGACTGTTTTCGCTGCATCCCAAAGCATTTGGATTGTTGTATTTTCATTTTCGTTTGTTTCCATATATTTTTTTAATTTCTTCTCTAAATGCCTGTTGACCCATTCATTCTTCAGTAGGATGTTTTTTAACCTCCATTCTTTTGGAGGTTTTCCAGACTTTTTCCTGTGGTTGATATCAAACTTCATAGCATTGTGGTCCGAATGTATGCATGGTATGATTTCAATTCTTGTATACTTATCAAGGGCTGTTTTGTGATCCAGTATGTGATCTATCTTGGAGAATGTTCCATGTGCACTTGAGAAGAAAGTATATTCTGTTGCTTTGGGATGCAGAGTTCTAAATATATCTGTCAAGTCCATGTGGTCCAATGTATCATTCAGGGCCCTTGTTTCTTTATTGACTGTGTGTCTAGATGATCTATCCATTTCTGTAAGTGGAGTGTTAAAGTCCCCTGCAATTACCACATTCTTGTCAATAAGGTTGCTTATGTGTGTAATTGTTTTATATATTTGGGAGCTCCCGTATTTGGCGCATAGACATTTATAATTGTTAGCTCTTCCTGATGGATAGACCCTGTCATTATTATATAATGCCCTTCTTCATCTCTTGTTACAGCCTTTCATTTAAAGTCTAGTTTGTCTGATAGAAGTATGGCTACTCCAGCTTTCTTTTGGCTTCCAGTAGCATGATAAATAGTTCTCCATCCCCTCTCAATCTGAAGGTGTCCTCAGGTCTAAAATGAGTTTCTTGTAGAAGGCAAATAGATGGGTCTTGTTTTTTTATCCATTTTCATACCCTATGTCTTTTGGTTGGTGCATTTAGTCCATTTACATTCAGTGTTATTATAGAAAGATATGGTTTTAGCGTCATTGTGATGTCTGTAGGTTTCATGCTTGTAGCGATGTCTCTGGTACTTTGTCTCACAGGATCCTCCTTAGGATCTCTTGTAGGGCTGGTTTAGTGGTGATGAATTCCTTCAGTTTTTGTTTGTTTGGGAAGACCTTTATCTCTCCTTCTATTCTAAATGACAAACTTGCTGGATGAAGGATTCTCGGCTGCATATTTTTTCTGTTCATCACATGGAAGGTATCCTGCCATTCCTTTCTGGCCTGCCAAGTTTCAGTAGAGAGATCGGTCAGGAGTCTTACAGGTCTCCCTTTACATGTTAGAGCACGTAAAGGGAGTTAGAGCTGCTTTCAGAATTTTCTTTTTATCCTGTATTTTGCCAGTTTCCCTATGATATGTCGTGCAGAAGATCGATTCAAGTTCCGTGTGAAGGGAGTTCTCTGTGTTTCTTGGATTTCAATGCATTTTTCCTTCCCCAGATCAGGGAAGTTCTCAGCTATTATTTTTTCAAGTACACCTTCAGCACCTTTCCCTCTCTCTTCCTCCTCTGGAACACCAATTATGTGTATATTATTTCTCTTTATTGCGTCACTTAGTTCTCTAATTTTCCCCTCATACTGCTGGATTTTTTTTTTATCTCTCTTTTTCTCAGCTTCCTCTTTTTCCATAATTTTATCTGCTGGTTCACCTAGTCTCTCCTCTGCCTCTTCAATCCGAGCTGTGGTTGTCTCCATTTTATCTTGCAGCTCATTGATAGTATTTTTTAGCTCCTCCTGCTGTTCATTAGTCCCTTGATCTCTGTAGCAATAGATTCTCTGCCGTCCTTTATACTGTTTTCAAGCCCAGCGATTAATTTTATGACTATTATTCTAAATTCACTTTCTGTTATATTGTTTAAATAGGTTTTGATCAGTTCGTTAGCTGTTGTTATTTCCTGGACGTTTTTCTGAGGGGAATTCTTCCGTTTCGTCATTTTGGATAGTCCCTGGAGTGGTGCGGGCCTGCAGGGCACTTCCCCTGTGCTGTCTTGAATAACTTGCATTGGTGGGCAGGGCCACAGTCAGACCTGATATCTGCCCCCAGCCCACCGCTGGGGCCACAGACTGGTGTGTGTCTTCTCTTCCCCTCTCCTAGGGGCGGGATTCACTGTGGGGTGGCGTGGCCCGTCTGGGCTACTTGCACACTGCCAGGCTTGTGGTGCTGGGGATCTGGCATATTACCTGGGGTGGATCGGCAAGGTGCACGGGGGCGGGAGGGGCAGGCTCAGCTCGCTTTTCCTTCTGAGATCCGCTTCAGGAGGCGCCCTGTGGCACCAGGAGGGAGTCAGACCCACTGGAGATATGGATCTGCAGAAGCACAGCCTTGGTATTTGTGCGGTGCAAGCAAGTTCCCTGGCAGGAACTGGTTTCCTTTGGGATTTTGGCTGGGGGATGGGCGAGGGAGATGGCGCTGGCGAGCGCCTGTGTTCCCCGCCAAGCTGCACTCTGTCCTCCGGGGCTCAACAACTCTCCCTCACGTTGTCCCCCAGCCCTCCTGTTCTCCGAGCAGAGCTGTTAGCTTATAACCTTCCAGATGTCAAGTCCCGCTTGCTGTCGGAACACACTCCGTCTGGCCCCTCCGCTTTTCCAAGCCAGAAAGTACTGTGGTCTGAATCAGGAGACCTGTCCCAGACTGAGTTCTGTGGTTAGCCAGCTGTGTGACTTTGGACCAAGAACTTAATTTCTCTGGCACTCTCCTGCCTCATGAAGACCAGGGGGTTATGTTAGATTCTGTCTAGTTTTAACATTGGGGGAGCGGTTATTTCTGGATTATATCAGCTGCTTCTGAAGGTGACCCTGTGGTGGTGGAAAATTACCTGGACTGAAATCCAGGACCCTTGAGACCGTGGGGTGACAGTAAGACATACCGGGACCTTAAGTTTAACCTCAGGGACTTAGAAGTACAGAAGTCCATAATGTACAGATAAGACATGAAGTTAGCCCTTGCTAACCTTAAAATTGAGTTT
>NW_024419851.1:0-1411 GCF_014898765.1 Herpailurus yagouaroundi
AATTAGAGATAGGGTTAGATGTAAGTTGAGGGTTATGTTTAGGGTTACGGTTAGGGTTAGTTTTAGGTCCCAGGAGGCTCCAGGCACTGGACCCACAACAGTGCAGTTGTCTCCCCGAAGGGCTGAGTGGAGTACATAAGGGAGCATACCGGTCAGTATCAGTTCATAGAATCCAAGGCCAGAGAGATGTTTGGGCCACCCTTGGAATAGGCCTTAGGAATCCTGTCGTGCAGCTGCAATCACACTTTGCAAAAGACATGGTGATGTTCCATGTTCCATGCCGAGTATTGCTGCACCGATTCTCGAACCTGTGTCCGTGCTGTTGCCAGTCTTTGGAATTGGGTCCCAATGGGGATAGACACTTAGCTAGGGTAAGAGTTCGGTACAGGGAAGTTGCTAAGGCCGAAGCAACACCATAGTTGTTAATTCCATGGAGGGCTGAAGTGAGGGCTCGTGTGCGGCTGTGGATCTGGTTTACTTTTCATGTGCTAGATAGGGTTAAGTGTAGGGTGAGGGTTATGGTTAGGGTTTGTTTACGGTTAGTGTTAGGTCCATCCATGTAGTTTCTTTCTTTCTTTCTTTCTTTCTTTCTTTCTTTCTTTCTTTCTTTCTTTCTTTATTTATATATGAAATTTATTGTCAAATCCTCAGCCGTAGCATCCATGTAGTTTCAAATGGCAAGATTTTATTCTTTTTTATGGCTAATATTCCATGGTGTGTGTATGTATGTATGTGTATACAAACACACGCACACACACACATATACATACAGTGTGTGTGTGTGTGTGTGTGTGTGTGTGTGTGTGTGTGTGTGTATACATACACATACATATACATACCACGTCTTTATCCATTCATCCATCAATGGACATTTGGGCTTTTTCCATACTTTAGCTATTGTTGATAGTACTGCTATAAACTTTGGGGTTCACATGTCCCTTCAAAGTAGCATATCTGTATCTTTTGCATAAATACCTACTAGTGCACCTGCTGGGTTGTAGGACAGTCTTCTTTTTCATTTTTTAAGGAACCTACATACTGTTTTCCAGAGTGGCTGCACCAGCAGTGCAAGCCAGTGCACCAGCAGTGCAAGAGTTCCTCTTTCTCCATTTCCTCGCCAACATCTGTTGTTGCCTGCGTTGTTAATGTTAGCCATTCTCACAGGGGTGAGGGGGTGTTTCATTGTGGTTTTCATTTGTATTTTCCTGATGATGAGTGATTTTGAGCATTTTTTCATGTGTCGGCCATCTGGATGTCTTTCTTGGAGGAGTGTTTGCTCGTGTCTTTGCCCATTTCTTCACTGGATTACTTGTTTTTTGGGTGTTGAGTTTGGTATGTTCTTTATAGATTTGAATACTAATCCTTTATCTCATATGTCGTTTGCAAATATCTTCTCCCATTCTGTTGGTTG
>NW_024419852.1:0-530 GCF_014898765.1 Herpailurus yagouaroundi
CTTGCACTGTTGGTGGGAATGCAAATTGGTGCAGCCGCTCTGGAAAGCAGTGTGGAGGTTCCTCAGAAAATTAAAAATAGACCTACCCTATGACCCAGCAATAGCACTGCTAGGAATTTATCCAAGGGACACAGGAGTACTGATGCATAGGGGCACTTGTACCCCAATGTTCATAGCAGCACTCTCAACAATAGCCAAATTATGGAAAGAGCCTAAATGTCCATCAACTGATGAATGGATAAAGAAATTGTGGTTTATATACACTATGGAATACTACGTGGCAATGAGAAAAAATGAAATATGGCCTTTTGTAGCAACGTGGATGGAACTGGAGAGTGTGATGCTAAGTGAAATAAGCCATACAGAGAAAGACAGATACCATATGGTTTCACTCTTATGTGGATCCTGAGAAACTTAACAGGAACCCATGGGGGAGGGGAAGGAAAAAAAAAAAAAAGAGGTTAGAGTGGGAGAGAGCCAAAGCATAAGAGACTGTTGAGAACTGAGAGCAAACTGAGGGTTGATGGGGG
>NW_024419852.1:630-13178 GCF_014898765.1 Herpailurus yagouaroundi
TGAAAAAAAAAAAAAAAGAAAAAAAAAAGAAAAGCCTTTACTTCCTCATGGATCACTGTTTCCCTGCCCCACTCACATGGTCCTTGAAATTCTTCTCATTCGGGAGAGAAATTAGAAATCCTAATTTTCTGTGATAAAATAAGCTTTAAAAAAATGATCAAGGCAAACTAACTGCAGTTTTGTTTTTCCTACCTACAGTTTTGGTGGTGGTTGTTGTTGCAAGCCAGACTGTGGTAATTATTAATAATGGTAGCAAAATATATCCTAAGGTTAACTTTATATATTCAAAATTACTACCTGACTTGTATTATACTTGTTTAAAAAATTAGTTTATTCAGTCCTCACTAGTAAAACTCACAGGAAAGAAGGAATTTCAGAAAATGAAATAGTATTTTTTTCTGGATCTGTTTCCTCAGGCAAAGGAAACAAAATGGAAAAAGATGATTTCAACACATTAAATAGAAAAAGTCCCAAAACTCAATAATATCAAAGATGACAAAAACATCAACACACATTACATAGAAGATGTGGCATGAATGGCTGGTATATAGTACTGCTAAAGCCAATGTTCAAGAGTTTACTGCCTATGTTTCCTTTAGGAGTTTTATTGTTTCAGATCTTACATTTAGGTCTTTAATCCATTTTGAGTTTATTTTTGTATGTGGTACAAGGAAATACTTTAGATTCATTCTTTTTTATGTAGTTGTCCAGTTTACCCAGCACTGTTTATTGAAGAGGCTGTCTTTTTGCCATTGAATATTCTTTCATCCTTTATCATAGATTAATTTATCATGTAAGTGTGGATTTCTTTCTGGGCTCTTAATTCTGTTCTATTGATATATGTGTCCTTTTTTGTGCCAGTACCATACTGTTTTGATTATTGTAGCTTTGTAGTATATTTTGAAACGTGGGGTTGTGATTCCTTAAGCTTTGTTTTTCTTTCTTACATTTGCTTTGGCTATTCAGGGTGTGTGTGTGTGTGTGTGTGAGCTTCCATACAAATTTTAGTTCTGTGAAATTTTCTAGTTCTGTGAAAAATACTATTGGCATTCTGATAGGCATTGTATTGAATCTGTAGATTTCTTTGAGTAGTATGGATATTTTGGCAATGTTAATTCGTCTAATCCATGAGGAATGTATCTTCGTTCTTTTCATTTGTATCTTTTCACTTATTTGTGTCATCTTCAAGTTCTTTCATCAGTTTCTTATAGTTTTCAGGGTACAGGTCTTTCACCTGCTTGGTTAAGTTTACCCTTAGGTATTTAATTCTTAATTTCTTCTTCTGCTACTTTGTTATTAGTGTATAGATGTACAACTAATATGAGATTCCTATATCCTGCACTTTACAGAACTCATTTGTCAGTTCTAACAGGTTTTTTTTTGTTTGTTTTTTTTTTGGTGGAGTTTTTAGCGTTTTGTTTTCCATATGGTATATTGTCATCTGCAAATAGTGACAATTTTACTTCTTCCTCATCATTTTGTATGCATTTTATTTATTTATATTGTCTGATTGCAGTGGCTAGAACTTGTAGTACTATGTGAATAAAAGTTGTGAGAGTAGACATCCCCGTCTTCTTCCTGATCTTAGAAGAAAAGCTTTTAGCTTTTCACCACTGAGTATAATGTTAATTGTGGGTTCATCACAGATGGATTTTTATTATGTCAAGGCATGTTTCCTGTAAACCTACTATGTTGAGTTTTTATCATGAATAGAGGTTGAATTTTGTCAAATGCTTTTTGTGTCTCTGTTGAGATGATCATATGGTTTTTATCCTTCATTTTGTTAATGTAGTTTATCATATGGATTGATTTGTAGTTATTGAGTTATCATTGCATCCCTGAAATAAATCCCACTTAACCGTGGTGACTGAGGATTTTTGCATCTATGTTCATCAGAGATATTGGTCTATAACCAATTGTCCCAGTACTTTTTAGTTGAAAAATTCTTTCCCCACTGAACTGCATCATTTCCTGCATTACATACTTTTTATGTGTGGGTCTGTCTTCAATTTTTCTTTCTTTATTTTTTTTTTTAGGTTTTATGGATTTTTAACAGAGCCAACATTACATTTCTTTTGGAATATTGTTGTTTTGCTTGCAATATAGGACTCAGGAAAAAGAGCTGTTAATCTCCTGGGGCCTTCAGCTGAATGAACTATCCTACCTGTTGTTGTGGTTTGATTTTTCTATTCTGTTGCATTGATTTAATTGCCTAGCCTGAGGCAATTTCACACAATTAATACTTTTAATACTTACATTTGATACATTAATAAAATATAATAATTAACACAATGCTAATGAAATTGGTATGTTTTCATAATAAGGTTTTTGGGTCTACAAAATCTTTGTTTATGCTCATTTAAAAATTTAAAAAAATGTTTATTTGAGAGAGAGAGAGGGAGAGATCAGGGGAGGGGTAGAGAGAGAGGGAGACACAGAATCTGAAGCAGGCTCCAGGCTCTGAGCTGTCAATACAGAGCCCGATGTGGGGCTCGAACTCACGAACTGCAAGTCCACGACCTGAGCTGAAGTTGGATGCTTAACCTACTGAGCCACCAAGGCGCCCCTGTTTATGCTTATTTTTGAAAGATAGTTTCATTAAATGAAAAATCCCAGGTCAAAACAAATGTTTTCTAGCAGTACTTTGCTGCTGTTATTTACTGGCTTCCATTGTTGGTTTTGAGTTGTCTGATTGACTGCCTTTTCATTGTAGTTGTCTTTTCTTTCTGTGTACAAAAAGTACTCTCTTTGAATTTTTGGGCTTACAAGAATCCACCTAAATATGTAATTTTTAAACGTATCAATCTTGAAAGTTATTGTGCTTTCTGAATGAGGACACCATACTGTAGCCAGAACTATGTATATTATTGGAAATGTTTCTTTTTCTCCGTCTTCAGTGCTGAAAGTCTTGCTACTGCTATCTGCCTTAGGGTCATGAAGATTAATCTCATTTTACTTTTGTTCATGGTAGGATCTGTTCATCCCTCATATCCCAGATTTAAATCCTCAAACACCCAGTATATGGTATTTTCTACCTTCCATTCTTCTACATCTCTTACACTTTTTCTTCATTTTGCCTTCTGGAGTCCATAGTCAATCACAGTGAAAAATCTTCAACTCCCCTGATATTACCTTTAACTTTCTACTATAACTGAAATCTTCTGAGTACCATGCTTTCCCTGGAGGCTTCTGAAGTGGAACCTGTTTTTCTCCCACACCCTTAGTACTGATGACTAGACGTCTGATACATGTTCTTCTTGCTCGTCATTGATGCTCCCCAAACATTTATTCATCCTTCCCGAATTTCATGTCATCAGAGTGTAGCCAGCGTCTAATCTGTGTTGGTGCAGTCCTCTACCCTCCCAACTCCCCTCTACCTCCCAACAGGGCTCCTCTCCTTCCTCCTTAAATGGTATTTACTCTTGGCTTTCTGTCACTCTCTCCCATTTTGATGCTTTCATAATTCCTGGCAATTTCAAAATATACTTAGGTGGTTCTTCCAGAATACTGGTATGTCTCCATCCTGTTCAACTCTCATGCAATCCAGACTCCCCTATCTCACTTCCTAGTCAGCATCTCTACCTGGATATGTAAGAGGCACTTCAAATGACACATGTTCAAAACTAAATGTATCTCAGTTTTTCTATACCTGTTCCCTCAGGGTCTTTCCAAATCTTAGAGAATAACACTTCCATCCTTTTTGTACTCAGGCCCCAAACTCTCGAGTTTTCCTTTTTGTTACCCTTGACTCTTTCTCATCTTTTACATCAAGAAATCTAGTTTTCTTTATCTTCAAAATATATCCAACCAACTCCATACTGCTTCATACCTCTCCTCTTATGACTATGGACTACTTTAATGTAAGGCAGCATTATTTCTTGTGTGAATTGTATTCCATGAAGACAGTGATTTTTTAAAAAATTTTCTTTTTAAGTTTATTTCTTCTGAGAGAGATGGAGACAGTGTGACTGGGGGAGGGACAGAGAGAGAGGGTGACACAGAATCCCAAGTAGGCTCTGCACTGCAGTGCAAAGCCAGATGCGGGGTTGATCCCATGGACCCTGAGATCATGACCTGAGCAGAAACCAAGAGTCGGACACTTAACTGAGTGAGCCACCCAGGCACCACTCCATGAAGATAGTGATTTATTCACTTTTGAGAGACGGAGACAGAGTGAGCATGAGTGGGGGAGGGGCAGAGAGAGAGGGGGACACAGAATCCAAAGCAGGCTACAGGCTCTGAGCGTTCAACACAGAGCCTGACACGGGGCTTGAACCCATGAACCGGGAGATCATGACCTGGGCTGAAGTCAGACGCTCAACCGACTGAGCCACCCAGGTGCCCTGAAAATAGTGATTTTTTAACTGTTTTATTCTCTGTATTCTCAGAGTTTGGAAAATGCCTGGTACATACCTAACAGTACATATTTGTTGAATGAATGAATAAATGAATGAATGAATGAATGATTTTCTTCTATCATCACATCTGGAGAATTCTCATTCATTATCTCTGTGAATAATGGTACTTCCCTATTCTCTGTGTTCTCCCTCTCTATCTCCAACAATGTAGAGCTGCTCCTTTTCTTTTCTTTTTATTTATTTATTTATTTATTTATTTATTTATTTATTTATTTATTTTTTAAATTTTTTTTCCCACGTTTTTATTTATTTATGGGACAGACAGAGACAGAGCATGAACGGGGGAGGGGCAGAGAGAGAGGGAGACACAGAATCGGACACAGGCTCCAGGCTCTGAGCCATCAGCCCAGAGCCCGACGCGGGGCTCGAACTCACGGACCGTGAGATCGTGACCTGGCTGAAGTCGGACGCTTAACCGACTGCGCCACCCAGGCGCCCCTTTTCTTTTCTTTTTAAAAACTATTTATTTTGAGAGAGAGAAAGAGAGAGAGAGAGCACAAGCAGGGGGAGGGGCAGAGAGAGAGAAGGAGAGAGAGAATCCCAAAAAGATTCTGCACTATCAGCTCAGAGTGTGACGTGGGGCTCGATCTCTTGACTGATCATGAGATCATAACCTGAGCTGAAATCAAGAGTTGGACGCTTAACTGACTGAGTCACCTAGGCGCCCCAGAACTGCTCCCTTTCTGACAATGTTTCTTAGTCTCCCTTTCATATCTTATGTTTTTACTGTCTTTAGTTTTATGGATGATTTATCTAGTCCAGTATTTCCATTTTCAGTTCTGTCTACATTGTTGTTTAACCCATTTATTGTATTTCTTACTTCCAGGTTTACATATTTAATCCTTAGAAGTTTTCTTTAGTTCTTTTTTTAAAGCTGCCATATCTTTTGGTATTTTTTTCTCAGCTACACTTCTGTTGCCCTTTTTTATGTACCCAGTCAAATTAAATTTATTGAAAAATATTTTTATATCTGATAATTAATGAACATCTATGATTTGAAGAGCTGATTCTCTTTTTTATTGTTTTGGATGTATGTCATTTATTCTCACTTATAGTGGTTTGTTTTCTTACATGTTCTTTGATTTGAATTATGAGTTTAGAATCACTGGAGGGTTATGTCTGAGAATAAGGTGTATTCTTCTTCGAGAACATTTGTTTTACCATTGCCAGGTTCACCATCTACCAGAGAACATTTTTTTAAATGTTTATTTATTTTGGAGAGACATAGAGACAGAGTGCGAGTGGGGGAGGGGAAGAGAGAGGGAGACACAGAATCTGAAGTGGGCTCCAGGCTCTGAGTTGTCAGCACAGAGCTCCATGCGAGGCTCAAACCAAGATCATGACCTGAACCGAAGTTGGACGCTTAGCCTTAACCGACTGAGCCACCCAGGCACCCCTACCAGAGAACTTTTTAAACTTGGGTCCTTCCACCCCTCAGTGGATTGTGTTTCATTCTACCTGGAGCCAAAGCTGAGAGAAATACATTTAAATCCCATCTGCTTTTTTATTATGTATTTTTTCCCCCTTTTGCTTGTCAGATTACCTATTGGAGGCATCACATTCTGGAAGCCTGGAGCTTTTTTTCAGGGCTATGTGACTACTGAACTTTATTTTATTTTATTTAAAAAAAATTTTTTTTTCAACGTTTATTTATTTTTGGGACAGAGAGAGACAGAGCATGAACAGGGGAGGGGCAGAGAGAGAGGGAGACACAGAATCGGAAACAGGCTCCAGGCTCTGAGCCATCAGCCCAGAGCCTGACGCGGGGCTCGAACTCACGGACCGCGAGATCGTGACCTGGCTGAAGTCGGACGCTTAACCGACTGCGCCACCCAGGCGCCCCCTGAACTTTATTTTATATCCTTTATAAACGGGCCATTAACACCAAAGCTTTAGGTCACCATAGGATGTTAGGTACCCCTGTGTACCCTCTTGTTTCAGCACCCATTTTCCTCTCTGGATTTGTGATATGTCATCTCTTTTTTGCTTTGAGGATTTCTCTTACATTTTAAAATGTTTATTTATTTTGACAGAGAGAGAGAGAGAGAGAGCAAGCGAGCAAGCAGGGGTTGGGGAGGGGCAAAGAGAAGACAGAGAGGGAGAGAGAGAATCCCAAGCAGGCTCCTCACTGTCAGCACAGAGCCTGATGTGGGGCTCCACGAACCATGAGATCATGACATGGGCTGAAATCAAGAGTTGGATGCTCAACTGATGGAGCCCCTCTCTTACAGTTTCTTTTACAAGCTGTGATATGATTTTAAAAATATTAAAATAATTTTTATCCACCAGTTTCAGTAGTGTTGTTCTTGAGGATTTTTGGACTATTTGGCTCGCATACTGTTGAAAATGGATGTCCTCAGTTTTTCCTAGTGTAGATGAGGAGAGTCATGCAATAGAAGACTTAGTTTTGCAAACAAGGGCATCTTCTGTCTTTAGAATAATCAGGAGTTTAGGCTAGGACTTGTGACTGATTAATTTCTGTGTAATGGGGGTGGGAGGAGGCATGATTGTGGTGGGAATTGTGGACAAAATGGTAGAATAGGGGGGTTCCTTCTACTGGAGGCAGAGAGCAATGAAAGGAAGTATTAAACCATATTAAATAGATATATCAACTTTTAAAAGAAAGATTCAAGTCTCCAGGGGCCAGACATACAGTAGAAAATCCAATCTCTGAATGGACAGCTGATATTTTGATGTATTTGTGGTACTGAAACTAAAATCTAGGGAGACAAGTTATAAGAGTCCCACAATCCTTCGTTCTGAGTTATGGTCCACCAGGAAGTAGAAACTAAACATTCTAACTGTGGGATACAGAAGATGAATTTCCACTTGAAATGTGCCCGCCAGTGAAAATTACCAAGAACACAAGGCAATCTCACGTGATTAAAAGCAAATAGGAGATTCCACCTGTGAGGGAATTGAATTAATTGAGTTTTAAATTAATGTTAAAAAATTTTAGAATATAAAAGATGGAATACCATCTATGAAATAAAAACAAAAGTTTATGATACCAAACGGGGAAGTGTTGAAATGGAAAGGAAGTAAAAATCTTTAAAAGAAAAAAATGCAGTCTTTGAAATGAGAACTTTCTTGCAGATGTATAAACAGAACACTGGATGCTGTTGAAAAAAAGATCAGTTAATTAAAGAATAAAGAAATCTGAAATTGGCACACTCTAAATATGTTAAGAATCATGGGAGATTGAGTGATACCATTATATATCTGATTAGATTTCCATACAGAAGGATATATGGGATATTTCAAGAGATAGAGTCCAAGATTTTGTGGGATTCCAGGCAAGAGAACATTTCCCATAATGATAGTTAATCAGATTTCATCAAGCCAAATAAAAATAGAATATACCCCACAGATATTACAGTAAAACTGTAGGACACCAGCGGGAAAGAAAACATTTAAAAATATGCTAAAATGAACAGCAGAATCAAATATAAAAAATAACCATTTGATTGGCAGAAGACTTCTTGCCTACAATGGCAACAAAAAAGGCAGAACAATGAACTAATATATTCAAAGTAGTTAAATATCACTTTAGAATTAAGAATGAATGTGTACTATAACATTTTCGGACATGTAAGACTAATAGAGTTTACTACACATAAGCATGTTCAGACTTACAAAACCAAGATAGTTTTACTACACATAGGATCTAGTGGAAAGAACTATTAAAGGATATTCTTTAGCAAGAAGAAAATTGAGGCTAGAATTGAGAATGTAGGAGAATAAAAGGGGACAGAAGAATTAATAAGGCATGTTGGCAAACTGAAAGAGTATTGATGTTCTCTAAAAATGAAATGGGGACCTTGAGTGGCTCGTTCAGTTAAGCATTCAGACTCTTGATTTCCGGCTGAGGTCTGGATCTCAGGATCTTGAGATCTAGCCCCTCCCTCAGGCTCCCTGCTGTAGGTGGAGCCTCCTTAAGATTCTCTCTCTCCATCTTCCTCTAATCCCTTCCCCCTGCGCAGGCGCATGCACACACACGCACTGTCTCTCTCTCAAAAAAAGTCATTTTGTTGACTTCAGCATTACCAGTAGTACTTTATTTTATAAATAGATGAAACAAATATGGTAATACATTAATTTAAAAAAATTAAAAATTTGGTTTACATAAGAAAAACTCAGGGTAGAATTGGAAAGGTATAAAACTATGTGGAATAGCAGGAATGCAAACATTTTACAACAGTCTATTGCTTGAAATTACTGATCACGAGATTTAAAAGAGAAATACATATCCCAATGCATGCTGAAAACATCTGATAAGATCTAAGATTTACTCACAACGAAAAGGGAACTGATTGGAAGAGAACTTCAGGCGGTTGAGATGTAGCTATGAACAAACATTATACTATTATGTATGGTAACCATCATACTATTTTGCAGTTTTCGAGAAAAGCAGGTGGAAACACAAAGAAATTGAAAAGCCATGGCTAAATCTCACAACATGAGAAATCCAGTGATTTCTTGATTTGGGGAGAACCAGGAGACCAACGGTATAGTGCTGGATAAAGAGTAGAGTTTGACAGAAAATAACTGACGTAAAACGAGGGGGGAATGGAGGGGTCTTTCTTGTAAAGAAGCCCAGAGTTCTGAAAACACATTGGTATCTCTGGGCAGATTTTCGACTTCAAAGATAATTTCCAGAATCCTTTCTGTTTCTGACATCTTCATCTGCTACGATGGCCAGTCTGCACGGAAAAAGGAATTGCTTGTACCTGAGGTGCACAGTTTCCAGGTTGCGGAAAATCCAGTGCACAGGGTGCTGGGAATGCCATAGGGCCTCCAGGCGGGTTGCCAGAATCGTGTGTGTGTGTGTGTGTGTGTGTGTGTGTGTGTGTGTGTGTGTGTGTGGCGGGGTGGGGTGGGGGGAGGCGCACAGGGAGCGCGGGCAATTCATTCCTGGAACAGGCGTCTCCGGGCCTTGCGAGAAGGACCCGGAGGGCGCTGGGGGCGCGCGTGGGGACCTGGACTCGGAGAGGGAGGTAGAGGTTGGAGTGGCGAGTTGGGGAAGGGCTCCAGAAGGTGGACGTCCAGGTTGAAGTAGCGGAAAGAAGAGCGTCTCTCTGGACTAGGAGTGGGGGCCCAAGACCGCGGCTCTGGTACCTGGCCCACACGGTAGGGGTTGGCCACGCTTCCCGCGCAGGGGCGGAGCCCAGAGACGGAGCCGGCTGCAGGGTCCATCCGAAGCGACAGGAACGCGGGGTCTGCGTCTTCCTCATAGGCCTCTTCTTGGGGGGCCATCTGTGGGACAGATGCGCGGAAGAATCCTTGCTCGACGGCGATGTCGTGCCCGGGCGCGCCCAGAAAAGCGCCGGGTTCCAGGCCGACAAGCGAGTGGCCCTGCCCTCCTGAGCGCAGGAGGGCCTCGGGGACCAGCAGCAGGGTGAGCTCTCCGACAGACACTTGCAGGACCGACGTGGGCTCGGGCTCCAGCACCAGGTCGACGTCGTCCAGGGACATCTGCAGGGCACATCCCGTGGCCAGGACCACCACCGAGGTGAGGGCACCGGCGGCCGGGGGCCCCTCCAGGCCTTCCAGGCCTGCAAGCTCCTCGGTTCGTCTGCGCTTGGCGGGGCCGGGTCCTCCGGTCGACGGTCCGGGACAGGGCGCAGGGTAGGCGCTGGGGCTGCGGGGCCGGCTGCCCATGACCTGGACGACGCTGCGGGTGGCGCTGCCGGGGGGGGCCTGGCGGAGGGCGTGAGGGGCTGGGTCCTGCACGCAGTGACAGGTCTCGACGACAGGTGAGGCGGCGGGGCGAGGCGGGGCGCAGTACGGCGCGACGCAGAGTGAGTGCCCGGGAGTTCTGGGGGCGCCTCCCGGGAGACTCTCGGTCCAGGTTCTGGTGGCGCAGAATAGGCCCTCACACGTCAGGGTAAGCATTGAATTATTAATAGGAGAAGTCAGGTGACCGGCAGAGGAGGTTTCAATATAAGCCCCGCCTCCTGCCTAACGGGGGATTAGATTTAGTGACGTGCAGTAGCGGGAGGTTTTTAAGAAACTGTAGCGAGAATACCCCTTGGATGTGCCTGTGGGTTCCATTGGCCTTTATTTATTGCCTTTCTTCTGGGGGGTGGGGTGGGGTGAGGGGTGGAGAGCCAGAGCACAGGGTCAAAAAACTGCTTGTTTACTTTAAGAAGTAGTCCTTGCCTGGGGCGCCTGGGTGGCTCAGCCCGTTAAGCTTCCCACTTAGGTTCAGGTCATGACCTCGTGGTTCCTGGGTTGGAGCCCCGCATGGGGCTCTGTGCTGGCATTGAGGAGCCTGCTTGGAATTCTCTCTCTCTCTCTGCCACCCCCTGATTCGCACGTCCTCTCTTTCAAAATAAATAAATAAGCTTTACAAAAAAAAGTAGTCTGTGTCTAATGTCCTCTAAGGTTTTACAGGAGATATGAAAAGCCTTTACCAATGAAGTAACAGAAAGACAAATAAGGAAACTGATCCCATTCACAATTGCACCAAGAAGCATAAAATACCTAGGAATAAATCTAACCAAAGATGTAAAGGATCTGTATGCTGAAAACTATAGAAAGCTTAGGAAGGTAATTGAAGAAGATTTAAAGAAATGGAAAGACATTCCCTGCTCATGGATTGGAAGAATAAATATTGTCAAAATGTCAATACTACCCAAAGCTATCTACACATTCAATGCAATCCCAATCAAAATTGCACCAGCATTCTTCTCGAAACTAGAACAAGCAATCCTAAAATTCATATGGACCACAAAAGGCCCCGAATAGCCAAAGTAATTTTGAAGAAGAAGACCAAAGCAGGAGGCATCACAATCCCAGACTTTAGCCTCTACTACAAAGCTGTCATCATCAAGACAGCATGGTATTGGCACAAAAACAGACACATAGACCAATGGAACAGAATAGAAACCCCAGAACTAGACCCACAAACGTATGGCCAACTCATCTTTGACAAAGCAGGAAAGAACATCCAATGGAAAAAAGACAGTCTCTTTAACAAATGGTGCTGGGAGAACTGGACAGCAACATGCAGAAGGTTGAAACTAGACCACTTTCTCACACCATTCACAAAAATACACTCAAAATGGATAAAGGACCTGAATGTGAGACAGGAAACCATCCAAACCTTAGAGGAGAAAGCAGGAAAAGACCTCTCTGACCTCAGCCGTAGCAATCTCTTACTCGACACATCCCCAAAGGCAAGGGAACTAAAAGCAAAAGTGAATTACTGGGACCTTATGAAGATAAAAAGCTTCTGCACAGCAAAGGAAACAACCAACAAAACTCAAAGGCAACCAACGGAATGGGAAAAGATATTTGCAAATGACATATCGGACAAAGGGCTAGTATCCAAAATCTATAAAGAGCTCACCAAACTCCACACCCGAAAAGCAAATAACCCAGTGAAGAAATGGGCAGAAAATATGAATAGACACTTCTCTAAAGAAGACATCCGGATGGCCAACAGGCACATGAAAAGATGTTCAGCGTCGCTCCTTATCAGGGAAATACAAATCAAAACCACACTCAGGTATCACCTCACGCCAGACAGAGTGGCCAAAATGAACAAATCAGGAGACTATAGATGCTGGAGAGGATGTGGAGAAACGGGAACCCTCTTGCACTGTTGGTGGGAATGCAAATTGGTGCAGCCGCTCTGGAAAGCAGTGTGGAGGTTCCTCAGAAAATTAAAAATAGACCTACCCTATGACCCAGCAATAGCACTGCTAGGAATTTATCCAAGGGACACAGGAGTACTGATGCATAGGGGCACTTGTACCCCAATGTTCATAGCAGCACTCTCAACAATAGCCAAATTATGGAAAGAGCCTAAATGTCCATCAACTGATGAATGGATAAAGAAATTGTGGTTTATATACACTATGGAATACTACGTGGCAATGAGAAAAAATGAAATATGGCCTTTTGTAGCAACGTGGATGGAACTGGAGAGTGTGATGCTAAGTGAAATAAGCCATACAGAGAAAGACAGATACCATATGGTTTCACTCTTATGTGGATCCTGAGAAACTTAACAGGAACCCATGGGGGAGGGGAAGGAAAAAAAAAAAAAAGAGGTTAGAGTGGGAGAGAGCCAAAGCATAAGAGACTGTTGAGAACTGAGAGCAAACTGAGGGTTGATGGGGG
>NW_024419853.1:0-1566 GCF_014898765.1 Herpailurus yagouaroundi
TAACTGTTTCTAATGAATGACGCTAAATCAGGTAAAAATATTATCTAATAAGGTTTCCACGACACATGACACATTATGCGTAACATAAAAACTTTGTCCTGACTGTTGGCCTGTTGGTCTTTCATATCTCACACATGGTACACACTTCATAGATATCACTTCTTGAAAAGAAGCCTCATAAATTTCATATCTGTATTTCCATTCTAAAAATACTGAAACAAGCTCACTGCAGTCGTACCATATGAAAAAAAACATCTGAAGAAGAAAAATGGATATTGTATGTATGGTACCATAGCAAAAACTGAATACCAAAATAGGATATTCACTCACTCCCTTTCACTTACTCCGTCTTTCCAGGTCCATTAGACAACCTACATCCTGTATTTCAGCTTCTTTTTCCAGTGGGCCATGGGAACAGTGAAAACAGCAGCCAGGGCATTTTGACCCATCAGAGTCACGGGGGAATGGGGGGGGTGGGAGGGGGATCTAAGTCAAGCCAGGAACCACTTTCTGTGGTTACTGTGGACCCCCGCGAACTTCACCTATGCTCTGCCTGACTCTGGAAATATTCTAAGTGGCCATGAGGACCCAAGAGCCACTAGTGTCTGCCTGGAAAGGCTGGAGACGGTGTCTATGCTACTGAATTCCTATCCAGAACTTCCTAGGTTACTTCAGGAGCACGGGAAATGCCACTGCCCCAAATGGGAATCTCAAGGGAAGCTTTCTAGGCCTGCCTGGAAAGGCTGCTGCTGGACTAGAAGCCGCTGAGAAGGTGATGCGCACACTGAAAAACGACAATAAATTTTCTAAGTCCTGGGGGGCGGGGAGGGGCCGGGAACAACTTGTACCATCCCTGAACATTTGTACAAAAAAGGACACAGGAAACTTGAAAATACAGTTGGAAACCTTAGCTCATAGCCAGCTCAGTCAAAAGATGACAAGAACGACGGGAAGCTGTTAGACTAGTTCTGTTAATATAACAAATGATCAATATCCTCACGGAGTGCACATGAAATTGGTGTAAAATTGCTTAGGACCCAACAATATTTTCAAAATGTCACGAAGGCTGGGAAAGCACGGAGACCTCTAGCATGACCCTCACACAATACGGTTAAAAGGGAATGCATTTGGGATGTGCCCCCTGCTCCCCCCCCCCCCCCCCCCCCCCCCCCCCCCCCCCGCCGCCCCTCTGCCAGCCCTCCGCTGTTCCCGCTGGGTCGAGCCCGGGCACTCCCGTCCACTAGGACCGTTTCCCCCAGTGCACAGGACCCCCCACGTGGCATCCTCTAGGCTGCTCATTTTACTCACTCTCCCTTCGCGGTCGCCCGGCGTCTCCCTCCCGGGCTTTCTTCCCTCAAGTCGCCGCCCACTCGGCACTCGGCGACGGAACGGATGCCGTCTACGTCCTAGCAGCTCACTTTCCAGTGGGATATCGGGAATGTAGGCACACTCTGGCAGGTACGGCCGGGGGAACAGGTTTGGGGACAGAACAGCACGAGGTGTCACACAACGGGGTGGTCCCCTCCCCCAGCCCGGGGCCCAGGGGCCTCGCCCACAAGGTGACCG
>NW_024419853.1:1576-2367 GCF_014898765.1 Herpailurus yagouaroundi
TTTTTTTTAATGTGTATTTATTTTTGAGATAGAGACAGAGCACGAGCAGAGGAGGGGCAGAGAGAGACACACACACACACAATCCTAAGCAGGCTCCAGACTCTGAGCTGTCAGCACAGAGCCCGACACGGGGCCGGATCCCATGAACCGTGATATCGTGACCTGAACCGAAGTCGGATGCTTAACCGACTGAGCCACCCAGGTTCCCCTCACTTCACATTCTTATCACCCATGTGTCCACTGGACTTGCACTTTTAATTTCCTTCAAGGACTCTTCCTTTGCATTCACAGCTTGGCTGACTTTTTGGCACAAGACACCTAGCTTTCAGCCTGTCTCTGCTTTCAGCATGCCTTTCTCACGAAGCTCATTCATTTCTAGCTCTTGATTTAACGTGACAGACCTTGAACACTTAGGAGGCCGGTGTACGGCTGTCTCATGGAAAAGAGGTCCAAGGAGAGGAGAAGAGGGACAGCTGGTAGGTGCAGCAGTCAGGATACACGCAACACGTACTGATTAAGGTAGCCCACACCTATGGGCACAGCTCGTGGCACCCCAAAACAATTGCAATAGTAACATCAAAGATCACTGAGCACAGACCACAGTAACAAATATGATAATGAAAATGTTTTAAATATTGTGAGAATTCCCAAAATGTGACAGAGATAATGTGAGCAATTGCCCTTGGGAAAATGGCACCGATCAACATGGTGTTGCCACACACCTTTGTAAAAAGCAGTGTCTGTAAAGCACAATACAACAAAGTGTGCCTGCCTGTAGTTAAGACCTGGAG
>NW_024419854.1:0-10665 GCF_014898765.1 Herpailurus yagouaroundi
CTCCCACCCCCCATCAACCCTCAGTTTGTTCTCAGTTTTTTTTTTTTAATTTTTTTTTCAACTTTTATTTATTTTTGGGACAGAGAGAGACAGAGCATGAACGGGGGAGGGGCAGAGAGAGAGGGAGACACAGAATCGGAAACAGGCTCCAGGCTCTGAGCCATCAGCCCAGAGCCTGACGCGGGGCTCGAACCCACGGACCGCGAGATCGTGACCTGGCTGAAGTCGGACGCTTAACCGACTGCGCCACCCAGGCGCCCCTGTTCTCAGTTTTTAAGAGTCTCTTATGTTTTGGCTCCCTCCCTCTCTAACCTTTTTTTTTTTTCCTTCCCCTCCCCTATGGTCTTCTGTTAAGTTTCTTAGGATCCACATAAGAGTGAAAACATATCGTATCTGTCTTTCTCTGTATGACTTATTTCACTTAGCATAACACTCTTCAGTTCCATCCACGTTGCTACAGAAGGCCATATTTCATTCTTTCTCATTGCCACGTAGTATTCCATTGTGTATATAAACCACAATTTCTTTATCCATTCATTAGTTGATGGATATTTAGGCTCTTTCCATAATTTGGCTATTGTTGAAAGTGCTGCTATAAACACTGGGGTACAAGTGCCCCTATGCATCAGCACTCCTGTATCCGTTGGGTAAATTGCTAGCAGTGTTCTTGCTGGGTCATAGGGTAGGTCTATTTTTAATTTTCTGAGGAACCTCCACACTGCTTTCCAGAGTGGCTGCACCAATTTACATTCCCACCAACAGTGCAAGAGGGTTCCCATTTCTCCACATCCTTGCCAGCATCTATAGTCTCCTGATCTGTTCATTTTAGCCACTCTGACTGGCATGAGCTGGTGTCTCATTGTGGTTTTGATTTGTACTTCCCTGATGAGGAGCAATATTGAGCATCTTTTCATGTGCCTGTTGGCCATCCAGATGTCTTCTTTAGAGAAGTGTCTACTCATGTCTTCTGGCCATTTCTTCACTGGATTATTTGTTTTTCGGGTGTGGAGTTTGGTGGGTTCTTTATAGATTTTGGATACTAGCCCTTTGTCCCTTATGTCATTTGCAAATATCTTTTCCCATTCCGTTGGTTGCCTTTTAGTTTTGTTGGTTGTTTCCTTTGCTGTGCAGAAGCTTTTTATCTTCATGAGGTGCCAATAGTTCCTTTTTGCTTTTAATTCCCTTGCCTTTGGGGATGTGTCAAGTAAGAAATTGCTGTGGTTGAGGTCAGAGGTTTTTTCCTGCTTTCTCCTCTAGGGTTTTGATGGTTTCCTGTCTCACATTCAGGTCCTTTATCCATTTTGAGTTTATTTTTGTGAATGGTGTAAGAAAGTGGTCTAGTTTCATCCTTCTGCATGTTGCTGTCCAGTTCTCCCAGCACCATTTGTTAAAGAGACTGTCTTTTTTCCATTGCATATTCTTTCCTGCTTTGTCAAAGATTAGTTGGCCATACTTTTGTGGGTCTAGTTCTGGGGTTTCTCTTCTATTCCATTGGTCTATGTGTCTGTTTTTGTGCCAATACCATGCTGGTATTGATGATTAGAGCTTTGTAGTAGAGGCTAAAGTCTGGGATTGTGATGCCTCCTGCTTTGGTCTTCTTCTTCAAAATTACTTTGGCTATTCGGGGCCTTTTGTGGTTCCATATGAATTTTAGGATTGCTTGTTCTAGTTTCGAGAAGAATGCTGGTGCAATTTTGATTGGGATTGCATTGAATGTGTAGATTGCTTTGGGTAGTATTGACATTTTAACAATATTTATTCTTCTAACCCATGAGCACGGAATGTTTTTCCGTTCTTTGTATCTTCTTCAATTACCTTCATAAGCTTTCTGTAGTGTTCAGCATACAGATCTTTTACATCTTTGGTTAGGTTGATTCCTAGGTATTTTATGCTTCTTGGTGCAATTGTGAATGGGATCAGTTTCCTTATTTGTCTTTCTGTTGCTTCATTGTTAGTGTATAAGAATGCAACTGATTTCTGTACATTGATTTTGTATCCTGCAACTTTGCTGAATTCATGTATCAGTTCTAGCAGACTTTTGGTGGAGTCTACTGGGTTTTCCATGTATAATACCATGCCATCTGCAAAAAGTGAAAGCTTGACTTCATCTTTGCCAATTTTGATGCCTTTGATTTCCTTTTGTTGTCTGATTGCTGATGCTAGATCTTCCAACACTATGTTAAACAACAGTGGTGAGGGGACATCCCTGTCGTGTTCCTGATCTCAGGGATAAAGCTGTCAGTTTTTCCCCATTGAGGATGATATTAGCTGTGGGCTTTTCATAAGTGGCTTTTATGATGTTTAAGTATGCTCCTTCTATCCCGCCTTTCTCGAGGGTTTTTATTAAGAAAGGATGCTGAATTTTGTCAAATGCTTTTTCTGCATCAATTGACAGGATCATATGGGTCTTTTCTTTTCTTTTATTAATGTGATGTGTCACGTTGACTGATTTGCGAATGTTGAACCAGACCTGCATCTCAGGAATGAATCCCACTTGATCATGGTGAATAATTCTTTTTATATGCTGTTGAATTCGATTTGCTTGTGGCTTATTGAGAATTTTTGCATCCATATTTGTCAGGGATATTGGCCTGTAGTTCTCTTTTTTTTACTGGGTCTCTGTCTGGTTTGGGAATCAAAGTAATACTGGCTTCATAGAATAAGTCTGGAAGTTTTCCTTCCCTTTCTATTTCTTGGAACAGCTTGAGAAGGATAGGTATTATCTCTGCTTTAAATGTCTGGTAGAATTCCTCAGGGAAGCCATCTGGTCCTGGACTCTTATTTGTTGGGAGATTTTTCATAATTGATTCAATTTCTTCGCTGGTTATGGGTGTGTTCAAGCTTTCTATTTCCTCCAGTTTGAGTTTTGGAAGTGTGTGGGTGTTTAGGAATTTGTCCGTTTCTTCCAGGTTTGTCCAGTTTGTTGGCATATAATTTTTCATAGTATTCCCTGATAATTGCTTGTATTTCTGAGGGGTTGGTTGTAATAATTCTATTTTCATTAATGGTTTCATCTATTTGGGTCCTCTCCCTTTTCTTTTTGAGAAGGCTGATTAGAGGTTTATCAATTTTGTTTATTTTTTCAAAAACCAACTCTTGGTTTCATTGATCTGCTCTACAGTTTTTTTAGATTCTATCTTGTTTATTTCTGCTCTGATCTTTCTTATTTCTCTTCTTCTGCTGGGTTTTGGGGTGTCTTTGCTGTTCTGCTTCTAGTTCCTTTAGGTGTGCTGTTAGATTTTGTATTTGGGATATTTCTTGTTTCTTGAGATAGGCCTGGATTGCAATGTATTTTCCTCTCAGGACTGCCTTCGCTGCATCCCAAAGCATTTGGATTGTTGTATTTTCATTTTCGTTTGTTTCCATATATATTTTAATTTCTTCTCTAATTGCCTGGTTGACCCACTCATTCTTCAGTAGGGTGTTCTTTAACCTCCATGCTTTTGGAGGTTTTCCAGACTTTTTCCTGTGGTTGATTTCAAGCTTCATAGCATTGTGGTCTGAAAGTATGCATGGTTTAATTTCAATTCTTGTATACTTATGAAGGGCTGTTTTGTGACCCAGTATGTGTTCTATCTTGGAGAATATTCCATGTGCACTCGAGAAGAAAGTATATTCTGTTGCTTTGGGATGCAGAGTTCTAAATATATCTGTCGAGTCCCTCTGATCCAATGTATCATTCAGGGCCCTTGTTTCTTTATTGACCGTGTGTCTAGATGATCTATCCATTTCTGTAAGTGGGGTGTTAAAGTCCCCTGCAATTACCACATTCTTATCAATAAGGTTGCTTATGTTTATGAGTAATTGTTTTATATATTTGGGGGCTCCCGTATTCGGTGTATAGACATTTATAATTGTTAGCTCTTCCTGATGGTTAGACCCTGTAATTATTATATAATGCCCTTCTTCATCTCTTGTTACAGCCTTTAATTTAAAGTCTAGTTTGTCTGATATAAGTATGGCTACTCCAGCTTTCTTTTGGCTTCCAGTACCATGATAAATAGTTCTCCATCCCCTCACTCTCAATCTGAAGGTGTCCTCAGGTCTAAAATGAGTCTCTTGTAGACAGCAAATAGATGGGTCTTGTTTTTTTATCCATTCTGATACCCTATGTCTTTGGTTGGTGCATTTAGTCCATTTACATTCAGTGTTATTATAGAAAGATATGGATTTAGAGTCATTGTGATGTCTGTAGGTTTCATGCTTATAGTGATGTCTCTGGTACTTTGTCTCACAGGATCCCTCTTAGGATCTCTTCTGGGATGGTTTAGTGGTGATGAATTCTTTCAGTTTTTGTTTGTTTGGGAAGACCTTTATCTCTCCTTCTATTCTAAATGACAGATTTGCTGGGTAGAGGATTCTCAACTGCATATTTTTTCTGTTCATCACATTGAAGATTTCCTGCCATTCCTTTCTGGCCTGCCAAGTTTGAGAAGAGAGATCCGTCACTAGTCTTATCGGTCTCCCTTATATGTTAGAGCACGTTTATCCCTAGCTGCTTTCAGAATTTTCTCTTTATCCTTGCATTTTGCCAGTTTCACTATGATATGTCGTGCAGAAGATCGATTCAAGTCACGTCTGAAGGGAGTTCTCTGTGCCTCTTGGATTTCAATGCCTTTTTCCTTCCCCAGTTCAGGGAAGTTCTCAGCTATTATTTCTTCAAGTACACCTTCAGCACCTTTCCCCTCTCTTCCTCCTCTGGAATACCAATAATGCGTATATTATTTCTTTTTAGTGTATCACTTAGTTCTCTAATTTTCCCCTCATACTCCTAGATTTTTTTATCTCTCTTTTTCTCAGCTTCTTCTTTTTCCATAATTTTGTCTTGTAGTTCACCTATTCTCTCCTCTACCTCTTCAATCCGAGGTGTGGTCGTCTCCATTTATTTTGCAGCTCATTAATAGCATATTTTAGCTCCTCCTGGCTGTTCCTTAGTCCCTTGATCTCTGTAGCAATAGATTCTCTGCTGTTCTTTATACTGTTTTCAAGCCCAGCGATTAATTTTATGACTATTACTCTAAATTCACTTTCTGTTATATTGTTTAAATTGTTTTTGATCAGTTCATTAGCTGTTGTTATTTCCTGGAGGTTTTTTTGAGGGGAATTCTTCCGTTTCATCATTTTGGATAGTCCCTGGAATGGTGTGGAACTGCAGGGCACTTCCCCTGTGCTGTCTTGAATAACTTGTGTTGGTGGGCGGGGCCACAGTCAGACCTGATGTCTGCCCCCAGCCCACCGCTGGGGCCACTGTCAGACTGGTGTGTACCTTCTCTTCCCCTCTCCTAGGGCCGGGATTCACTGTGGAGTGGTGTGGCCTGTCTGGGCTACTTGCACATTGCCAAGCTTGTGGTGCTGGGGATCTGGCATATTAGTTGGGGTGGATCAGCAAGTTGCACAGGGGTGGGTGGGGCACACTCAGCTTGCTTTTCCTTTGGTGATCTGCTTCGGGAGGGGCCCTGTGGCACCGGGAGGAGTCAGACCTGCCACCAGAGGGATGGATCTGCAGAAGCACAGCGTTGGGTGTTTGTGCGGTGCAAGCAAGTTCCCTGACAGGAACTGGTTCCCTTTGGGATTTTGGCTGGGGTTGGGCGAGGGAGATGGCACTGGAAAGTGCCTTTGTTCCCCACCAAGCTGCGCTGTGTTGTCCGGGGCTCAGCAACTCTCCCTCCCATTGTCCTCCAGCCCTCCCGCTCTCTGAACAGAGTTGTTAACTTATAACCTTCCAGATGTTAAGTCCCGCTTGCTGTCCGAACACACTCTGTCTGGCCCCTCTGCTTTTGCAAGCCAGACTTGGGTACTCTGCTTTGCCGGCGGGCTGCCCCTCTGCCCCGGCTCCCTCCCGCCAGTCCATGTAGCACGCACCACCTCTCTGCCCTTCCTACCCTCTTCCATGGGCCTCTCGTCTACATTTGGCTCCAGAGAATCTGTTCTGCTAGTCTTCCGGTGGTTTTCTGGGTTATTTAGGCAGGTGTGGGTGGAATCTAAGTGATCTGCAGGACGCTCTGAGCCCAGCGTCCTCCTACGCTGCCATCTTCCTACCTCTGGATGATCTTGATTCCCTAGGTGCTTTTTAGATGGTCGTTTCCATGCTATCTGCCCCCAGTTGTTTCCCTGCCTTCTTTCCAGGAGCAGTATAGGACCCTCTACACTCTATCCCTGCCAAGACCTCTGACCTTTAAAACTCCAAGGTTTAAGCCTTGCTGGTTGCAAGAAGTCATAAAATTCTGCCCCTCTTTTTTTCCCAAACCAATGGCTTTTGGGAAATGTTCTCCTTGTGCACTCTGCTGTGCGTTTCTCTCTCTCTCCCCCTTCTCCACAATCATGGTTCCCTCCCCTCCACAGCACCTGTGATCTGTTTCTCCCCAAACCTCACCTCCATACTTCTTACATTTTTCTATGTGGCCTCTTCTCTTCCTTTCATTGTGGAGTTTGTTTTATCAGTCTTTAGGTCAATTTCTGAGGTATTTAGGACAATTTGATAGTTATGCAGTTGTGTTCCTGGGATGAGGTGAGCCTATGGTCCTGCTACTTTGCTTACATCTTCCTTTCTGCCTATCATATACTCTTTTCTGCCCAGTGCTTTCTTTTTTTCCCTTCCATTGGCATGAGCCTTTCTTCCCAGGACCTAGATCTGTATTTGCCTTTTCATTTTGGAGTACTTCAGCCTGGACATTTTACTGTATGGCAATTTTGCTATGGACCCAGGACCTTCTGCATCTGCCCTTCATTTAAGTTTGACTGTTGGGCAGAGTTGGGAGAGGGGTGAGACAACAGTTGTCTGATCCCCTCTTGAGAGGGTACTCTCTGTAGCCAATTTACTAACATGGTATTTTTCAACTCGTTTGTACATTTAAGTCATCTGGGAAACTTAAAGTTCTGATAACTGGGCCCGACTATTAGAAATTCTGATTTAGGTATCTGTAAAGTGGCCCGGACATGGATATTTTTGAAAGTTCTCCCAAGTGATTCCAGTATGCATCTAGCATTGAGAACTGTGGCGATAAGGAGGTTCTTATTTGGCAGGATAATAATGGATGTTCTTATTTGGCAGGATAACAGTACCAAGGGGAACAGAAGAGCAAAGGAGAAGTGTCCCCTTCCAGATGCTCTTGCTACTAGAGAGGATGCGGGACAGCCGGCATAAAGCAGTGCAACCCTTGGAACTTGCCTACTGTCTCCAGAAGTACAATGTTCCAAGTAAGACAGCCCTCTCATCTCTGAGAGAGAGAGGGAGGGGGGATGTTAAGGGGGTAGAGGGAGGGTGAGGGCCTCAAAAATTAGTCAGGAACTGTCCCCTTCTCTTCTTTGTTTTTGGAGAGTTTGTGAAGAGATAGGTGTTAATTCTTTAAATGTTTGGCAGAATTAAGCCCTCTGGGCCTGGGATTTTCTTTGTGGGAAGCTTTAAAATGGTTGATTCAGGGGTGGCTGGGTGGCTCAGTCAGTTGAGTGTCCAACTCTTTATTTTGGCTAAGGTCATGATGCCAGGGTTGTGGGATCAAGTCCTGTGTCAGGCTCTGCACTTTGTGTGGAGCCTGCTTAAGATTTTTTCTCTCTCTCTCTTCCTCTGCCCCTCTCCCCCACTCGTGCTTTCTCTAAAATAAAAATAAAAATCAATAAAATGACTGATTCAGTCTCTTTCCTTTTTACAGTTAGTGTTCTTTTCAGGTTGAAGAACTGAACTCCCTTTAGCATTTCTTGTAAGGCAAGTGTAGTTATGATGAACTCCCTCAGCATTTGTCTGGGAAAGCCTTTATCTCTCCTTCATTTATGAAGTAAAGTTTTCTTGATGGCGGGTTTTTTCTTTTCATATCACTTTGAATATGTCATTCCACTGTCTCCTGGCATGTAAGGTTTGTGCAGAGAAATCCTCTGATAGCCTTATAGGGGGTTCCCTTGTAAGTGATAAGCTTCCTTTCTATTATTGATTTTAAGATCTCTCTTTGTCTTTGATTTTTTAAAGTTTTAACACTGATGTGTCTTGGAGAATATCTGTTTGAATTAAATATGTTTGGAGACATATGAGCTTTATTAACTTAGATGTCTAATCTCCCCAGATTTGGGAAGTCTCAGCTACTGTTTCTTAAATAAGTTTTCTGTCACTTTCCTTTTTCTTTTGAGACTGCATCCAGTCTGCTGTCGAAACTATTGAATTCTTCAGCTGAATCACTGTGTTATTTAGTTCCAAAATTTCTATTTGGTTCTTTTTTATGTTTTCTTTCTTTGTTGAACTTCTGTTTTTCTTGCATTGTTTTCCTGATTTACTGAAACTGATTATGTTCTGTGACAGCTCTGAGTATCTTTAGAACAATTATTTATAATTATTTTCTAGGCAATTTGTATATCTCCATTTCTTTGGGATCAGTTTTTGAAAGTATACTATGTTCTTTCGGTGATATCGTGTTTCCCTGATTCTTTGTGATCCCTGTAGCCTTGTGTAGGTGTCTCCACATTTGAAGAAGTAGTTACTTATTACAGACTTTATGCATTGACTTTTTTAGAGAAAGACCTTCACCTACAGCTAGAGTGTGCTGGGGTCTAGGTCTAGTGGTGTGGGGCACCAGGTGTGGTGTATGCTGGCTCTGGGTCCAGGGGTTATAATGTCTTACTGGCTTAGGCTTCTGGGGTCCATGACCTAGATAACTGTGTGATCCTTGGAGAGAGATGTAGGGTATCTGAAATAGCTACAAGAGCTGTTAGAGTCCTCAGTGGACCTTTTGGTGCAGCAGCTAGGACCAGGGCAGGGAGTGGTGGTTGCCACTGGTGGTGTGCATGCTTGTCTGTGGGGGCTGGTTGCAGGTGGCTGTTTGGTGGCAGGGTCTGGCTGTAGACACACACATAGTGGTGAGGGCAGTGGCCAGCAGCAGGTGCTGGGTCTTACTGAGGGTGCATTAGCAGCTGTGGGGGCTTTTGCTATTGGTTTGCAGTTCTGTGGTTGCAGAGATCACTATGTGTTCACACATTACATTGAAGGCTGGTGACAAAGGTCAAGCCAGGAGTATACACATGCACAGCTGTGGAGGCTAGCTGTAGATGAGCCCAGGGCATAGGACAGAGACAGTAGTTGGGGCCAGATGTGGACCCACAAGCAGCTGTGTGGGCAAAGTGCACCCCTTTGGCTGAAAAAGCTTGCCCCTGGAATGTGTAGGGCAACAGAGGTTGGTGATGGGATTCAGGCTGGCAGTGTATAGGTTGCACAGATGCAGAGGTTACTTGTAGGCAATCCCAGAGGTGCAGGCCAGTGACAAGTGTTAGGGTTGGATCCAGGCTCATAGGCAGCTTGGGGGGGGGTCTTAGCTGTTGAGAAGCAGTTATGTGGCTATAGGGGCTCACTCTGGATGTACATAAGGCAGTAGAGAATGGCAACAGGATTCAGGCTGGCAGGTGTAGGTGCACAGCCACAGGGTTTAGCTACAAGTGTGTAAATGGGGGTGGGGGTCAGCTATGAGGATGTAGGCTGACACTTTGTATGTGTGCAGCCACAGAGGCCAGGAATGTCTGCTGTTGTGATTTTCTGAGCACTGGTGGGTGGAGGGGAATGTAGTGGGGAGGGACTCTGGTAATGGTGCCTGTAAACAAAAATCTGTGGGGTGACCATCTCAGTGGTGAAATCTGCAGGGTATCTATGGTATTTGTACTGTCCATTAGTTTTTTTTCAGTGGTAGAAGCTAATAGGGTCCTTAGTGGGGTGGGTCATGGGGAACTGTGGTGGCTTCTGTTACATGGATAATACTAGCAGTTGCTTCCCTTATTCCTTGTTCCTAGACATTTACAGACATCTCAGCTTTAATGATTTCCAGGTGGGGTGAAACGAAACTAGGTCCTTCATCCAGTGCCCTGAAAGGGTGGGGAAGTTGGTCATTCATCCTGTTCTCCTTTTCCTGGTGAAAGGAGCTTTTTTTTTTTAAATATGAAATTTATCGTCAAATTGGTTTCCATACAACACCCAGTGCTCATCCGAACAGGTACCCTCCTCAATACCCATTACCCACCCACCCCTCGCTCCCACCCCCCATCAACCCTCAGTTTGTTCTCAGTTTTTTTTTTTTAATTTTTTTTTCAACTTTTATTTATTTTTGGGACAGAGAGAGACAGAGCATGAACGGGGGAGGGGCAGAGAGAGAGGGAGACACAGAATCGGAAACAGGCTCCAGGCTCTGAGCCATCAGCCCAGAGCCTGACGCGGGGCTCGAACCCACGGACCGCGAGATCGTGACCTGGCTGAAGTCGGACGCTTAACCGACTGCGCCACCCAGGCGCCCCTGTTCTCAGTTTTTAAGAGTCTCTTATGTTTTGGCTCCCTCCCTCTCTAACCTTTTTTTTTTTTCCTTCCCCTCCCCTATGGTCTTCTGTTAAGTTTCTTAGGATCCACATAAGAGTGAAAACATATCGTATCTGTCTTTCTCTGTATGACTTATTTCACTTAGCATAACACTCTTCAGTTCCATCCACGTTGCTACAGAAGGCCATATTTCATTCTTTCTCATTGCCACGTAGTATTCCATTGTGTATATAAACCACAATTTCTTTATCCATTCATTAGTTGATGGATATTTAGGCTCTTTCCATAATTTGGCTATTGTTGAAAGTGCTGCTATAAACACTGGGGTACAAGTGCCCCTATGCATCAGCACTCCTGTATCCGTTGGGTAAATTGCTAGCAGTGTT